>NC_080790.1:70103299-70368299 GCF_028018385.1 Neofelis nebulosa
AAAGAAGATATGAAGAAACAACAACTATAATTAATTTAATGTTAGCGCGGTCTGGGTTTCTCTTCCCCATACCTTGGACACACAGGGGAATAAGCATATTGGCCTTTCAATTTAGGTTTGTCTGTTCTCAGTCCTAAATATTTTTAAAAGATACCTTTGTTTATTTATAACAGGTGTTTCAAACTAAGCATCATTTGTATTTTAGGTATGATAATTCTGTGCTGTGTTTAGGAGAAAGGAGAGCTGTCTTGTGCATTGTATGATACTGAGAAGCAACTCTGGGCTCTCTACTCACTAGATACAGGCGCAATCCCCCAAAACCATTTGCAATAACCAAAAATGTCTCCAGATATTTGGTTCCCCGGGGACCAAATCAATCCAATTTGAGAGCCACTAATTTAAAAATTAGTTTTAACCAATCAAGACCATAGTCAGACTGCTTTACTCCATCTTCCATATTATTTCAAGCTGACATTCTCTGATACCATTTTAAGCTCGAGTTTTAACAAGATTTAAGTATTGCCTTCTTCTAACTTCCCTATATTAAAACTCTTTTTCCTAATTTTTCATCTCTAATGTAAGAAACATAATAATGAATAAGAAAATCATATTTGTTCATTTGTTAAAATGTTTAAGAGTATACACACAATGATGCCTCAAGAGACTTACAACTAAATACAATTTTGAATTTTTAGTCAAAATATCATCTGGTTTGGTTGTCTTGGTCATACTGCTAATAGCGTTGGAGGTGATGGGGAGTGAAAAATATTCCTTATAGTTGTGTAGCAATTATGATTACCAGGCTTAATGATTCAACAGCTATTACACAAACCCTATAAAAAGAAGGCAAGATGTATTAGTCATGCTCCAGAAAGAATAAAAGATATTACCCTTAAGATTTCAAGTAGAAAGATATTTAATTTAGGGAATTGGTAACCAGGTATTACAAGGACTTTGACAGATTTTTTTCAACGTTTGACAGAATTGTCAAATTTGGTTAGACCACTATTTCTCATGCCAATGAGTCCATGGCTACACTTCTTTTGTTTTAAAATGAATTATATGTCCAGAAGAAAAAATGTAAGACATATCTTTTACTGAATTTATTTCATGACATTCTGTAAGTTCTTGGATGGTAGTGCTGGCAGAAGTGTCTGTGGTAGAAAAGGCGAATTCTTATCAAGAATTAGTGTTTATATCAGTAGGAACAAACAGCTACCCCCTTCATGATCCAAGGAGTCTGATATAATAAGCTCCTCCAACTGCCTGACTAGTCTCTATTGAAAATGGTAATATACTGGGGACTCATGCCTGTTTTCTGCAGTTTTTAGGGTGGGCATGAACAGTAGCAAGAAAAGAATTAGCCTCCCTGAGGGGAAGGTTATGTTATTTAAGTTCAAGCATAATTTCTTCATCCTCACTGCCAGGGAGACATTGTAGATTAGCCCACTGAACAAGAACCCAAGTATCTAAGAAAGAGGTAACCAATACAAATGGGGTATATCACCTTGTCCTTTGTCTTTTGAGAACCTCCTCAGTAATGACTGCTATCTAGAGAAGAGTCACATGAGATGCAAATATTCTATATTTTATGTTCCTTGTGAAAGATTCATCCACGTGCCTCCTCTCCCAACTTCTCTGGCATCTTCTAACCATGTTACTTACTTATTTTTGACCACTCATCCAAACTATGAGCTGCTTTCCAAAATCTAATATGGACTTAAGTCTCTGATTATTTTTTCATGAAAGTAAAGTGGTAAACAAAATAAATTATCTGCCCATTTGAAGGATTTCCTTTTATGATTTTCAGCACCATCTCAAACTGCTGTGGTAATGATATCCTTCCATTCTGTGTCAAGTATCACACAGAACTATGTATAAACCATGCCCAAGGATTTTCTTCCTCAGTGTTATAGTTATAGGGTACTCAGTATGAAACCACAGATATGGGAAAAGAGAGATTAATCAATGTAGCAGGAATAGGTGCCTTAAAACCCCAAGTTTTCTGTTCACACAATAGACAGTGTCTTCATGATTTGTCTGAATACAATTTAATATGTACTATTTCATTTGTTTAGGGATGTGACAAGCCACATTCAATTTTGATAGTTTGGCAGGTTAGAAAACCTCAGGTTCCTAGTATGACACCTGAAATTCACAGTCCTTGATGATTTGTAGTGAAGCATCCAGTCTCTACAAGGGCCCAGGAGCAAGTTCTCAAAAGATAAATAGTAGTTGGGGACATGGCTTTCCTAAAATGCCTCAGGGGCTGGCACTGTGATTATATTTTTGTGCTTGCTAAGGGCTCCATAAAGCATCCTTGTCTTCTTCATACATTTGAGTGCCATTGGACTTACTATATCCCAAGGCCCCAGGAACAGAGGAGTTTGTACTTAACCTGAATCTGCTGCAGAGCACTGGTTCAATTTGAGCTTCATTTAAACTTCCATTCCAAGTCCTAAGAGGAAAATACTTTGCAATCCAGGCCTATCTCAAGAAACAAGAAAAATCACAAATACAAAATCTAATGGTACACCTAAAGGAAGCAGAACAGCAAACACACCCCAAACCCAGAAGAAGAAAAGAAAAAATAAAGGTCAGAGAAGAAATAAACAACATAGAATTCAAAACAAAAAAGTAGAACAGATCAATGAAACCAAGAGTTGTGTTTTTTTTGGAAAAATAAACAAAATTGATAAACCTCTAGCCAAGCTTCTCAAAAAGAAACAAGAGAGGACTCAAATAGATAAAATCATGAATGAAAATGGATTTATTACAACCAATCCCTCAGAAATACAAGCAATTATCAGGGAATACTATGAAAAATTATATGCCAACACACCTGACAATCTGGAAGAAATGGACAAATTCCTAAATACCCACATACTACCAAAACTCAAATGGGAAGAAATAGAAAATTTGAACAGACCCATAACTAGTGAAAAAATTCATTCAGTTATCAAAAATCTCCCAACAAATAAGAGTCCAGGACCAGATGGTTTCCCTGGGGAATTCTACCAGATATTTAAAGCACAGTTAATACCTGTCCTTCTCCAGCTGTTCCAAAAAACAGAAATGGAAGGAAAAATTCTGGACTCATTCTATGAAGCCAGTATTACTTTGATTCCCAAACCAGACAGAGATCCAGCAAAAAAAGAGAACTACAGGCCAATATCCCTGATGAATATGAATGCAAAAATTCTCAACAAGATACTAGCAAATCGAATTCAACAGCATATAAAAAGAATTATTCATCATGATCAAGTGGGATTCATTCCTGGGCTGCAGGGCTGGTTCAATATTCACAAATCAATCAACGTGATACATCACATTAATAAAAGAAAAGATAAGAACCATATGATCCTATCAATAGATGCAGAAAAAGCATTTGACAAAATACAGCATCATTTCTTGATGAAAATCCTCAACAAGTCTTTTATTAAAAGCCCACAGCTAATATCATCCTCAATGGGGAAAAACTGAGAGCTTTCCCCCTGAGATCAGGAACATGACAAGGATGTCCACTCTTACTGCTGTTGTTTAACATAGTGTTGCAAGTCCTGGAATCAGCAATCAGACAACAAAATGAAATCAAAGGCATCAAAATTGGCAAAGATCAAGTCAAACTTTCACTTTTCGTAGATGACATGATACTCTACATGGAAAACTCGACAGACTCCACCAAAGGTCTGGTAGAAAGGATACATAAATTCAGCAATGTCGCAGGGTACAAAACTAATGAATATGAATCAGTTGCATTTTTATACACCAATAATGAAGCAACAGAAAGACAAATAAAGAAACTGATCCCATTCACAACTGCACCAAGAAGCATAAAATACCTAGGAATAAACCTAACCAAAGATGCAACAGATCTGTATGCTGAAAACTATAGAAAGCTTATGAAGGAAATTGAAGAAGACACAAAGAAATGGAAAAACATTCCATGTTCATGGATTAGAAGAATAAATATTGTTAAAATGTCAATACTACCCAAAGCAATCTACACATTCAATGCAATCCCAAAAAAATTGCACCAGCACTCTTCTCAAAGCTAGAAAGAGCAATCCTAAAATTTGTATGGAACCACAAAAGACCCCGAATAGCCAAAGTAATACTGAAGAAGAAGACCAAAGTGGGAGGCATCACAATCCCAGACTTTAGCCTCTACTACAAAGCTGTAATCATCAAGACAACATGGTATTGGCACAAAAAAGAGACACATAGACCAATGGAATACAGTAGAAACTCCAGAATTAGACCCACAAAAGTATGGTCAACTAATCTTTGACAAAGCAGGAAAGAATATCCAATGGAAAAAAGCAGTCTATTTAACAAATGGTGCTGGGAGAACTGGACAGCAACATGCAGAAGGTTGAAACTAGACCACTATCTCACACCATACACAAAAATAAACTCAAAATGGATGAAGGACCTGAATGTGAGACAGGAAACCATCAAAACCCTAGAGGAGAAAGCAGGAAAAAAACCTCTTTCACCTCAGCCTCAGCAATTTTTTACTCAACACATCTCCAAAGGCAAGGGAATTAAAAGCAAACATTAACTATTGGGACCTCATCAAGATAAAATCTTCCGCGCTACAAAGGAAACAATCAATAAAACAAGGCAACTGATGGAATGGGAAAAGATATTTGCAAATGACATATCAGATAAAGAGCTAGTATCTAAAATCTATAAAGAACTCACCAAGATCAATACCTGAAAAACATATAATCCAGTGAAGAAACGAGCAGAAGACATGAATAGACACTTTTCCAAAGAAGACATCCAGATGGTCAACAGACACATGAAAAGATGTTTAACATCACTCATCATCAGGGAAATACAAACCAAAACGACACTGAGATACCACCTTATACCAGTCAGAGTGGCTAAGATGAAAAAATCAGGAGACTATAGATGCTGGCGAGGATGTGGAGAAAAGGGAACTCTCTTGCACTGTTGGTGGTAATGCAAACTGGTGCAGCCACTCTGGAAAAGTGTGGAGGTTCCTCAAAAAATAAAAAATAGAACTACCCTATCACCCAGCAATAGCACTGCTAGGAACTTACCCAAGGGATACAGGAGTGCTGATGCATAGGGGCACTTGTACCCCAATGTTTATAGCAGCACTTTCAACAATAGCCAAATTATGGAAAGAGCCTAAATGTCCATCAACTGATGAATGGATAAAGAAGATGTGGTTCATATATACAATGGAATACTACTTGGCAATGAGAAAGAATGAAATATGGCCATTTGTAGCAATGTGGATGGAACTGGAGGGTATTATGCTAAGTTAAATAAGTCAGTCAGAGAAAGACAGATACCATATGTTTTCACTCATATGTAGATCTTGAAAAACTTAACAGAAGACCATGGGGGAGGGAAGGGGAAAAAAAGTTACAAAGAGGGAGGTAGGCAAACCATAAGAGACTCTTAAATACTGAGAACAAACTGAGGGTTGATGGGGGTGGGAGAGAGGAGAAAGTGGGTGACAGGCATTGAGGAGGGCACTTGTTGGGATGAGCGCTGGGTGTTATATGGAAACCAATTTGACAATAAATTATATTAAAAATTAAAAAAAAATTAAAATTAAAATTAAAAAATAAAATAAAATAAAATGAATAAACTGCCATTCAACAGGTAACTTGAAGCAAAACACTTAACTAGATAAACAAAATGCCTCCAAAATGAAAAGGGAAGAATATGGTACTAAGCGTTGTCTATGTACATATGTCTGCAAGTAATGACTTTTCTTTCTCTTAAGGGAATATTCTGACAAGTCCTGGATCACTGAGATGCAAAAAATCACAGAGAGTACCTAGAAATTCATAGGATTATTCCTCAAGGGGATATAGCTTCCCTTCATTAAATGAATGTGTAAACTAGCTGCTGTCCGAGATCTCTGCTTACCACATCTGGAATTTCCTTGATTATGTGGGTCACTTAATATTCCAGCTGCCCCTCTATTTCATTGCTTTGATCAATTTTCTACCACCACTAATTCCTATTTTAAAACACTACTCCAGCCCCACTCCCACAAACTGGGGTACTTATTTTAATGACTGCATCTCCTACCCTCAGAAATGCAGAGGGAAGCTACCACAATGATAGGAGGGTTCTACTCTATAATGCATTTTATAATGTTGGATTGAAGACAGAGAGTCTAAGCACTCTTCAATTACATATTTGGGGCAGTGGGAATTACCTAAGAAATTCAACTGATATTCTTATTCCCTTGAAGAATCTGTTTAATACTAGAGAATTTCTGTTATCTCAGCCTCATTAAATATAGGACAATCTTGGATCCAGGCTTCTACAAATCAATTGAACTACTCGGTAAACACATTATTTCTGAGTGTGAGTGAAAATACCAATATCAACAAATATAGCTTGATCTCTCTTCCTTGGTTTAGGTCAGAGATCAAGAAACTTTTCCTGAATGATTCAACAGTAAATATTCTAGGCTTGATAGCCACAAGGTTTGTGTTGCAGCCACTCAATTTTGCCATCGTGGCACAAAAGCAGCCATACACACACACACACACACACACACACACACACACACACACACGAATGCATGGCTGTGTCCCAAAATCTTAACACTGTTGTTGGGAATGTTAAACTGGCAAAGCCACCATGGAAAACAGTATGGAAGTTCCTCAAAAAGTTAAAAACTACCCTATGATCCAGAAATTGCACTACTATGTATTTACACAAAGGATACAAAAACACTGGCACATGTGCCCTGAAGTTTATAACAGCAGTATCAACAACAGCCAAATTATGGAAAGAGCCCAAATGTCCATTGACCGATGAATGGATACCTAAGATGTGGAGATATATATATATGTACATATATATATATACGTATATATACGTACATATATATATGTACATATATATATATATATACAATGGAATATTACTAAGCCATAAAAAAGAATGAAATCTTACTATTTGCATTGATGTGGAGGGAGCTAGAGACTGTTATGCTAAGCAAAATAAGTCAGGCAGAGAAAGACAAGTACCATATGATTTCACTGCTATGAGGAATTTAAGAAATGAAACAAATGAACATAGGGAGAAAAAAAAAGAGGCAAACCATAAAACAGACTCTTAACTATAGAGAACAAACTGAGGGTTGCTAGAGGGAAGGTAGATAGGGGATGGGTTAAATGGATGATGGGTGTTAAGAAGGGCACTGGCTATGATGAGCATAGGGTATTGTATGTAAGGGATGAATCCTTAAACTCTACACTTGAAACTAATATTACACTGTATGTTAACTAACTAGAATTTAAATAAAAATTTGAAACAAAAATATATATTTACAAAAACACATGAGCCTACATAATTCAGTTTTCTGACCCATGGTGTAAAACCCTAAATATTTACTTCTTAATATATTTACCAGGTTTATCCTGAAATAAATTAAAAAATATTTTGTGGTATAAGTTATTTCTTCCTAATTCAGACTCCACATCTACATCTACATCTTTCAGAATCTGGATGCAAATGTGCATATTTTTGAAATAGGATATTCACCTGATATCATGGCAGGGTATTTAAACAAAGTAAGGCTAGTCTCCTCACACAGGAAAGTATCCATGTTCCCTAGCTACAGGGGCTCAAGAGGATGTGGCTGCTCCAGTTTCTGAGATTTATCTGAGTCTTCACATATGCCCTCATTACAATTCTCAGGGTCCCATTTCTTTCCCATAAATTTCTTAATTTTACATAAGATCAGTAAGCTTTGACTCAACTTACATTTTCATTCTCCTTCATGTAAAATCAAATTTAGGTTTGAATTTTAGCTACAACTACCATCTAATGAGATAAACAGTTGTAGCATAATCATGGAAGGTGTGTTGTCTTCATTCTATGATCTTGCTAAAATTTTAGAGGCTGTGCTTGTCCATTTTTCCCCTAAACTTAATCATAAATTGCTAGCATGCCTCAGTCTTTGTAATATCTTTCCCACCAAAGTCAACTCCAACAACCGATATCTCAAAGCCTTATCTTAAAATATAAATAATTTATTAACTGTTCTGTTACTACATGCATTTACATTATCCCATTTTCCACTGGCAATAAGGTTACTGTCATGTTCAAGCTTACTCATATCAGGGAACCCACCCCAGATTACCATCTGCAAAGACCAATTGCTTGGGACTACTTCCCATAGTAAGTACAATATCAGTCAGACTCAACCTGAGAAAACAGAAAGATTTCTAGATATTGCTAACAGAAAGATTTAGGGCAGGGAATCTGCTACACATATGCCATAATTAACTGAAGGAATAAAGGGAAAAAGAGAGCGGTTCCTGAATAGCCCTTAAGAGAAGAAATGAAACATAGGAAAAAGGAGGTCATTTCAACTCCTGGATTAGAACCAAGTCTGAACTAACTGCAGTATAACTGAAGTTACTATGTGACCCATGCTAGAATTCTGAAGAGGTGCTGAAGAGCAAGTATTTGATTCCTGAAATGGGACTTCCACTTCAGGAACAAAATAGACTCTTTTTCTTTATGACGTGTCTCATCATAACAAACCTCACAGGAGGCCAGCTTGCAATGGATTTAGGAATGCAGTCTACCAGCTTCCAGTCCCTGCAATAAAGAGCAGAAAATAAAGAAATGGAAAAGGGTCTGTAGTTAAATGAAAACCTACTGACAAACAGGTAAATAGCCAAGGGACTAGAATAATCTAGATGGAAACATTGCATATATGTCTTAGTGTGATAATAGATAAGTTTCCTATAAAACCAATAGGCCATCCTTCAGAAGTTATAACTCTCGCAAACACATCATGACGGTAATGGTGTGATGGATAGTATCATGTATCATGGTAAGCAATGTCCAATAAACTTGGTGTCCCCAACAGAAAATTTTTTAGAAGCAATGATTTTAAAAAGGACAGAATTTTTGTTTAAACAAAAACCTGGAAAGTAAAAGAGAAATCTCTATGGGAAATTATTCATTAATTCTTTTGTTTTTTAAATCTGTAATAAATAAATCCCTTACATTATTATTTTATAAAAATATTGACTTGAGAATAAAGATAAGCATTTGAAATACCCAGAGTTAGTTTATAACTCTGTTTCTACTAAGCTCTGAGACATGTGTGCAGGGAGGGGAAGATATCTTGTAAGGTCTTAATTAGATTACATCTGTTTGAATTAAGTTCTTCATGGTACATACTACTTATAGGTGAACACAGCTGTCTTTCCCCACAAAGAAACATTTGTGATGATACTGCCATTGACTATACCATCAAAGTCCCATAAAGAGGAAAAAGTATGGATCAAGAACATTTTAACACAATGAGAAGGTGATGAGAAAGTTTTAAAAACACAGCAGTAATACTAAATTCCAATCTGTTCTCTGGGCGGGGATTGCTTATGGAAACTCATCAACCTGAGTTGAGGCTTATCTCACAAAATATTATACCTAAAAAAGTTAACTGTAATTTGTTAAATCCTGCATGAGAGGGTAAATATCCATGAGATTAAAAATTATATTCATTACTAGCCATTTATTCTTTGAAATTTGGAAGTACCTCCTTCCTTTAATTTTCCTCTATTTGCATCATTTAACAAGATTATTCCCATGGTTAAGAAGTTGTTTTCACAATATAAAAGTAAAGTAAGGTTCCATATACATCAGCATATGATCTACAACAGAACTTTGTGCCTAGTGAGTTCTGAGATATGTGGCAGATGATGAATTCTTCACAACTAATCAGTATTTGGATTGTATGTCTATAATGTTAATCTATACTAGTTTTCAGAATACTAGAATGAAAATATGTAATAAAAATCATTAAAATATATATTTACCAGTATTAATGTATACTTAGGGCAGGATGCTAGAAAGTGGGATTAAAAGGTTACCATTTAAGTAATTTACATACCACGTATGACTTTTCTTCCTTTCACAGTTTCGAATATACTGTCCCTTAAAGTTAAAAATAAACAATTGATTTAAAGTTCATTAGAAGTTGGTTGGAGGATAAGGAAGGGATATTTTCCCATACAGATCATGCTATAGGACAACTTTTTCAATAATTCATCAACATTCTTGGTATCATTTTTGATAGACATGTGCTTCACCAAATGGCTCATTCAAATATGGTGATTAAAAGAGTAATAAAAATTTACTAATATCTTAGCCTGATGATTCTAGTCCTTAAAGAAAAAAATACATGAAATAGGAACTATACCTGCTTAAAATATATTTTTTGTGGCCCTCCAACTGCTCAAATGAGCATCATGTGTTTTTCAACATCTCTTTGAAATAGCATCTAAAAACAACTATATACAAAACACAATAGCATTTTTTCCCCAGGAAGATTATAATCATCCAAGGACTGCAGCAAAACATTATATAAATAGAAAAGATCTGGTAGTCAGGAGAACTAATTTCTGCCACTAAACTTAAAATAATTCACTTAATCTTTCTGGGTTTTAGTTTTCTCCTACATAAAAGTGGATAATCATATTCATTTCATGTGCTTCATTGCATGTACTGAAAATCAAATGACTAAGAGCTATAAAAGTTCTCAAGAGAGTTCAAAGGGTGATGATAAAAGTTATGATAATAATGCACAGTCAGGACATAGTAGAGGTATCACTGGAAACTGAGTTTTCTGGTCCCATTCAGTGCAGAAAGGACCACATTAGTGACGGGTCTTACCGAAACATTCACAGTAGGAATCCTGGATGGGGAGCCCTTTAAAAATGACCCATTCTCTAAGACTGGTAATGTGTTTTGTATTAATGATGAAATCTGGCAAACAAAATTGGAGGTAATTAATCTGTGTCTGTTGCTTAATCCAAATGTAGAGCAGGATGAGCAATAATAGCACTGTGTGGAGTAATTACTAAGAATATTAAAGAGGTAAGAATGGCTTGGCTCACAGCCTAACAAAAACTCAGTCTAGGAATGTGAAGGAAAATATTCCCTCAAAGACCATTTACAACCATTTGACTAAAAGCAAGGAGACAAATGTCTGTTTATTATGAGTTGGGAAACAGGGAAAACTCATGAAATAACCTTGATTGAAGAGTAAATAAAATTTTAATTACAATATTGCTTCTTATTTAATGATCTTTTATAAAAGAGCCATATTTTATACTCAAGGTATACAAATATTTATGAAAATTTCTATGAAGTCATAGTCAGCTGATCTATAAATACAAGCTTTCTTTTGAATAAAGTAAAAAGAACAATTGTTATGTTTTCAAGCTTATATTATAGAGCTGCTCACTGGGGAGTTCTTTGGCATTTCTACACAGAAAAGTATTTGTTAAACACTTGTCTAAAATAACTGTTAATTGCCCCTTTTTTTGTAGCAAGAGAACACTAGTTGGAGATATTTATCATTATAAAAGCATATGGTATGCACATATATGAAACATAATCTATTTAATGAATGACATATTGCCCACTTTTGATAAGCAATTTACATTACAGTTTTAATTCAGTTCAACAGATATTTTCTGATTGGCAAATTTATGCAAAGCACTTCGAAAGGTAATGGATAGTGGAGCACCTGGTGGCCCAGTCGATTAAGCATCTGACTCTTGATCTCAAATCAGGTCATGATCTCAGGGTTGTGAGTTTGAGCCCCACATCAATTGAGATTCTGTCTCTCTTTCTCTCTGCCCCTCCCCAGCTTGTTTTCTCCCTCTCCCTCCCTCCCTCCCTCCCTCCCTCCCTCCCTCCCTCCCTCCCTCCCTCTCTCTCTCTTTCTCTCTCTCTCTCCCTCTCAAAAGAAAATAAATAATCTTTAAAAAAATTAAAAAAAAAAGAAAGGTAATGGATAGATACAAAGATGGAGAGGCCAATCTCTGCCCTCAAAAAATTTTCAGGGAAGTAAAATGTGTATATATTTAAAGACCACAATAAAATAATGCCCAAGGTAAAGTATTGTTAGAAAAAATATTCAGTGTACAGGTGAAAAGGTTTTGTGTAGGAGGAAAAGCTCCCCTAAATAAGTGGTATTTGTACCTGGATGAATTGCAGAAATAATTTAGATGTTACTAGTAAAGAGGACACTTGAGGTAGATATACAATCATACACAATATTTGAGGAACAGCAATCAAATTTATTTTGCTGCCTTATAGAATTTGGATAATATGACAAGGGGATAAAAGAGAGAAATATTTACTTTTGGAGCCTTAGGTGGAGAAGATTCTGAAGGTAGAATCCTCAGGTAGGAACCTACTGCAATGGAGAAGATGAGAATCTAAATTGGGTGATGGTGTTTAGAAATGGAGCCCTGACAATTTGCTGACAGTTTATGAAATATAGGATATAAAGAATGATAATACAAAATTGATATCAATGTTTTCAGCCTGGGGTCATTAAAGAAATGGGAAACAGGTGGAGAACTATTAAGAACATATGGGGCACCTGGCTGGTTCAGTTGGTAGGTAGATCATGCTACACTTGATCTCAGAGTCATAAGTTCAAGCCTTACTTCGGGTGTAGAGCTTACTTAAAAAAATTACAGGGGTGCCTGGGTGGCTCATTCGGTTAAGCATCCGACTTCAGCTCAGGTCATGATCTCGTGGTTTGTGGGTTTGAGCCCCGCATCAGGTTCTGTACTGACAGCTGAGAGCCTGGAGCTTCTTTGAGATTCTGTGTCTCTCTCTCTGCCCCTCCCCAACTTGCACTGTGTCTCTCTCTGTCTCAAAAATAAATAAACGTTTAAAAAATTATAAAACAGCATACTGAAGTTTAGCTTCCAGCTAGTCTTGTTTTAATAACTTCAACCATGTATTGCAAATATGTTATGTTCAAACACATTTATGTCTGCAACATTCTGCTTATTGATGCCAAAGCACACTTGCTTAAATTCTGTATTTCTAATTTCAGTTTCTTCATATTAAACAATAGATTAAGAAGATAATATCAACTATCTTTCATATTTTTAAATGTCATGGCTTTGGACATCAGTGAAAATGGCAGAGTATAAAGTACTAAAAGTCTATCCCTCCTTAAAAACAAATATTGAAATTATTTTTTTGGGGGGAGCTCTAGAAACAAAAGAAAATCTTATAGAGAAACCAGAGAAATACATAGTCAAGAAAAAGTGGCAGAATCTCAGTAAGAATAAAGAACTTTATGGTATTAGACTACCCTGGTCCCAACCCTCTCTTCACAGCTCAATGTTTGCCTTAAAAGTAACAAGCACTTTCCCGGTACAGGTACTGGTACCTAAAGTTGCATAATGAACCTCATTTACAAAGCACTGTGCATATGCATTCTGACCTATGTGCTGCCTCCGTGGAGGAGGTCCAAAGGGCTTGTCTTTGGCTTATTCAAACACTCACAGCGCTCAGGTAGCTACTCAAGAGCATTGTCGAAAACATTTACAGGGAAATGTGTTAGTCACTGTTGTCTGTGTCCACTGTTGAGGAAAACAAGACACTAATCAAAATGTTTGAGAGGAAAGCTGAGAAAATGAGGATATCCCAACATATTGCTGGGAAACTAGAAATCTATGAGCTCATGTACACATACCCTAAGCTCTTTCCACTGGCTGGTAATTAGGCTTTGTGCAAACAGGAAACAGAGCCTAAGCTGTGTATTGAAGGCATACTCCAATACATACAGAGCCCATCTTGAAAGGCTTAAAGGTATTTTTTTTCTCCCAGGCATTTAAGAAAATCTCTGTCCAACTGCTAGCTGACCACCAAGCTTATGGAACAGACTTTCAGTGGCTACTACACACAAGAAAGAGTACAGGTATTACAAAATTAGTTCAGTAAGGTTACTAAACAAACAACATCTACAAGAAACAGCAACAAGCCCTGAAGAGGAGGGAAGATCTGTTTTACCAATTTTTTTTTAATTTTATACTTTTCAAAATGTCCAGTTTTCAACAAAATTATGAAGGAAGGAAAC
Source organism: Neofelis nebulosa (assembly GCF_028018385.1). Classification (NCBI taxonomy): domain Eukaryota; kingdom Metazoa; phylum Chordata; class Mammalia; order Carnivora; family Felidae; genus Neofelis; species Neofelis nebulosa. Next base: position 70,117,221 of record NC_080790.1, read on the forward strand.
AATAAAGTATGATTTATATTGGAAAACAGAACACTGCCTTAACTTTCTCTCTTTCATAGGCATGTCCTCTAATACTTGATATAATTCTTTTACATGCTTGCATAGTTATGTATGTGATTTTAATAGTGAAATAATTTAAATTTCATTATGTTTTTTTACTTCTTTTTACTCAAAATCATTTTTATGATCTGCTTATTTTGCTGTGTATCATTGTACACATTTACTGCATAGTATACTCATAGCATGATCTGTCTACTTATTTTTAATACATTTACCTAATCATGGACCACGACTTGCCACCAATTCCCATGAGAGCAGAAACAGACCAAGATTAACAACATTTTAATGTTCCTTTTCAATACTGAAAACTTTTGTCTGGGAAATATGCCAGCTAATGTGATAGCTTGATAGGATATACAAATATTACTATCCTTCAATACTACCAGATTGTGTTCGTGAATGGCTTCTAATGCTGTTCTTTGCCAACAGTAACCAGGAGTGTTCTCCTTTGTATACCTTTATGCATCCTCCAAATGAATGCTGTTCAATGGCACAAATATATATCTTATTACATACTTTGCCTTTCTCTCATTCCTATCACATCTTAATCTTTAAATCTTTAACGACTAACTACATCATTTGAGCATGTACTATTACCTTTTCCTTTGTCTTTTTTTTTGTTAATTTCAACAAATTCTTTATGTATTCTACATGGTAATCTCTTGTCAAGTTTAGTGAAGGAAAATTCCTTCTCCCAATTTGTAAGACACAAATTTTAAGGTAATTAGATCCATCCATGTTAATCTTTATGATTTATTTGCAGTGGCTTATTTATTTACTTTTTTAATCTTTCAATTTTTAAAAAAAAATTAACATTTTTATTTATTTATGAGAGAGAGAGACAGAGCACAAGCAGGGGAGGGACAGAAAGATAGGGAGACACAGAATCCCAAGCAAGCTTCAGGCTCTGAGCTGTTAGCAGAGTCCAAAGCGGGCCTCCAACCCACCAATCGTGAGATCATGACCTGAGTCAAAGTCTGACTCTTAATTGACTGAGCCATGCAGGTGCCTTTATTTATTTATTTATGTATATATGTATGTATGTATGTATGTATGTATGTATTTATTTTTAATGTTTATTTATTTTTGAGAGAGAGAGAGAGCTAGTAGGGGAGGGACAGAAAGGAGGGAGACACAGAATCTGAAGCAGGCTCCAGACTCTGTGCTGACTCAGGGCTCAACCTCATGAACTATAAGATCATGACCTGAGCTCAAGTTGGAAACTTAACTGACTGAGCCACCCAGGCACTCCTGGGGTGGTCTTTTTAAAGAGTTCTTTCACTATCACTAGGTCAGAAATACATCCTTTGAAATGCTTTGCAATCTTACTGTGTTGAATGTCATGTATTTATTTTGACTTATCCTTTTGGGGACTCTTTTTGTAAAATTATTCTAAGGATTCTTGATTTTATTTAATCCTAGACATGTCTCAGTAATTTTCTCTTCTCATACTGACTTCTTCCACTCTTTCCTTTTGTGTTATCATTTCATTCCATCCTTCCAAAACATCTGATTTTCTTTTCCATGTTTTTTTCTCTCTGCTGCAGAATAACCTTTTCCAATTGTATCTCCAATCACAATTTCCCCATTTTAGTTGTAACTAATTGACCATTATTTCTGCTTATTTTTTCAATTCCATAACTAGATTTTATCTATCCTTAAAATAAATCCACCCATTTTCTTTCATGCCATACTGCTATTGTTAGATAATTTATGTTCTTTAATTTATACCTCTGAACATTTTAAGCACACTTCTTTTAATGTCTCCAAGACTGATTTCCTCCATATTTCTTGGAGAACAAATTTTCACATTTGTTGAAACTACATTCTATTATATTATTTGAAGTGAACATAGAAGTTTATTAAAATACTTAATTCACCATGTTAACTGGAATTCTCAGAATGTCTAAATGTCTAAAATCATTTTTTAACTCACTTGCCTTAAAGTGTTTTCTTTAAGATGCTTTGCTGCTTTTTATTCCTACAACATGTATTAAATTAAAAACAAGCAACAGAAAACTTTAGATGTAAAAGTTTTCCTAAATGAACATGAAAATCCTTGTATCTCCTATCATTATTTCCCTATAATGCTTTCCTTGAATAGCCCCAGGTAACTGTTCCATATGAATGCTTTTAGATGTGTGCAATGCAAATAAATGCACATAAAACACACATGGAAGGCCCATCTAACCCCTCATCTTTAGGTATATGAGTCATATTATACGCAACTTCCTGTTTTACCTTATTACCAAAGTTGAAATTCTGCCATACAAACTACAAATTTCCATGCTCACTAACATTGCATAGTAATACCTGCTTCTTAAAACCTTACAGCTGTTCTATTGGTTTCTCCACATCCAATAATTTTTTAATATTGCCTATAAAATAGGAGACACTAGTATATTCTTCCATTAATAAAAGTCTTCTGATATATTTTGTTTATAGTTTCAATCCTTCCCCTATCTAGTTTCAAAGCTGGTAATTAAATTGGAGACCATGCTTTATCAACATTCTAATTTTGTAAATGAGAAAACCAAAGGCCATAGAATTCAGTACTACAGGTGAGGCTCAAGATATTTTCTGCTACATTTTTCAAGACCTATAGTGTCAAGTATGGTCTTAATTTGACTTGTTTTTCAACCCTATTGTTTTAGTTTTTTTCTTCATATCAGAATTTTAAAGATGAATATAAATCAAGCAACTTCCGCTTCATCTACATGATACAACGTATGCAATCATACTTCAATTTATCTACAAAATTAAATCATTATCCTGGATTAACTGTGGTCTGTTTTGCTTTGCTACTAACCCTTTTCATTCTTTATAAGCTCTTGAACACACTTCTCTAATCAGTGGCACCTTCGTCTACCTTAAAGTTATCTCTGCTTTGAGGCCTTTACTGTCCTTTATCCCTACAAAATGCATTAAAGAAGTAACTAAAAGTGAAGGTTTTCCTAAATTAATGTTGTTAGAAGTGATATCTCTAGTGGCTCTGTGGGAGAGGAAATGGTACCATCAGTCAGGGTAAGAAAAGAAATTGATTCAACATCTGGCCTGATGAAACACTGATTTTGAAAGCTAGTACATCCAACATCGAAATCTGACCAGAGCCCCATGGTACTATAAGAGTCAACATTTCTGAATATTCACTATGGAGTCAGAGGATTCGTGATGCCTGGGAAAGAGTCAGTGCACTTTCTACATTTCAAGGGATCGGGAAGTTAAAATGAGGTTTTTTGTTAACCTAAGTATCTGAAGGAAATAAAAAGCCATTCAAAATAGAATCACCCTCTATTGGGAAAGTTCTGTATATAATGATGAATATAACTACTTGTAACTTTTTTCCTGCAAGGATCCTTTTTCTTTGACTGGAAGGAAAACTGCTCATGGGGAGAACATTTTCATTGAATTTGTGATTCACCCTATTCCAGGTATTTTACAAATCAATTTTAAACACTGTCCTGGGTAGCATTGTCCTGGGTAATTCTCAAAGAATACTATGAGATAGGTGTTATGTATTCCCATTTTGCAGACTGGGAAGCTGTACTACAGTGAGAATAAAAAATAACTTGTCAAAATTGCATAGCTAAAATTCACTATATGATAAAAGAACGTATGGTAAAATATCATTGTCAGCTCTAGGTGAATATACGTATGTTAGCTGAAACTTTTCTGCTTCAATACTTTCATTAAAAAAAACCAAAACGTTGCAGGACAATGTTGTGTAGCTAATAATTAGAAGAATGGGAATTTCTAAACATCAACTCCTACCCTTCCAGTGCTCACTAGTTTTGTGGAAGTATTACTGTAATAGAACTTCTGTCATATCATGGGAAGAGCATGAAATTTGGGAACCAGAAGAACTGAGTTGAAGTCCCAAGCTCTCCCCATTTTTTAGCTGATCTTGATTTCTAATAAATAAAGCCAAGCTTAAATGCTTTTAAGCTTTGACTGTAATAACATTTGTGAACTACCATAAAAATTATGTTCAAGTACCATAAAAACAAGTCAGAGGACAAAAAATGGTCAAAGTCTATTCCTTAGTCCTATTTCTTTTTTTTTATTTTTTTATTTTTTGTAACGTTTATTTATTTTTGAAGCAGAGAGAGACAGAGCATGAACGGGGGAGGGTCAGAGAGAGGGAGACACAGAATGTGAAACAGGCTCCAGGCTCTGAGCGGTCAGCACAGAGCCCAACGCGGGGCTCGAACTCACGGACCGCGAGATCATGACCTGAGCCAAAGTCAGCTGCTTAACCGACTGAGCCACCCAGGCGCCCCTCCTTAGTCCTATTTCTATTTTAAGATCACTAGATTATCAAGAAGGAGAAACAATAATTATTTTTCCAGTAGAACCCTGGTAGGTCTTTTTTTTAGAATGGTTAAAAATATGTAATTTAAAACTTCTTAGAGAATGACGGCAACAGGCTTCATATACCTAATTAGAGGGCGTTAGGAAAGTCGGGAAGCAAGTGATATGGATAAAATCAGGGAACTGAAGCTGAGAAAAGAGGGAGCTGAACTGCCTGGGCTCTGTTTTGGAAAACTGCTTTGTGGACATTGAGGAGGGTCATCATAAATACTGATACTGTTTAATGTCTCATGAACATCCTTTGTAGTGAGAGAACGCAGGAATAAGTCATACAGGCATAGACCCTGAACTCATCTGGAACATGGTACACATAGGAAAGTGATTCTGGAAAACTGATATTAATTCAAATTTTCAGCAAGCACTCAGGAACATGCTGAGATTGATGTAGTACTTCATACTGGTTGGCAGTTAGTCTAAAGGTTAGGTTCCCAAGAAAAATCAGGAGAAGATGAAAATATAGGAAAATCTGCTATGAGAAAGCAAAAGTTGCTCTTTGAAAAATTTGGTAATTCTTGCCCCAGTCAAGCAGCTGTACTGGCAGCAGTGACATTATATGAAGAGACTTGAAGGCTAAAGAAGCTTGCTCCTTCATGGGAAGAGCTATTCTGTAACCTCTATGTTAGACAGTTGAACATTTGGGGGCACCTGGGTGGCTCAGTTGGTTGTGCATCCAACTTTGGCTCAGGTCATGATCTCACAACTCGTGAGTTTGAGCCCTGTGTCAGGCTCTGTGCTAACAGCTTAGTGCCTGGAGCCTGCTTTGGATTCGGTGGCTCCCTCTCTCTCTGCCTCTCCCCTGCTCACACTCTCTCTCTCCCTCAAAAATAAATAAATAAATAAATAAATAAATAAATAAATAAATAAATAAACGTTAAAAAAATTAAGAAAGTTGAAAATTTTACCCACGTTATTTTTACCACTTTTTACCCTTTAATAATGCTACTATAGCTTTCCCTCCAATCCTACTCTCTTTCTTTTATAATGCCCATAGAGAAGATTTCCATAAAAAGGGCCTGCCATACCCACAGTCCACCTCTTAGAATATCTTCTTCCTTGGCCATCCATCCCAAACCTCTGCTCTTGAACAGAGATAAGTGGACCAGAAATCAGAGCCAAAACAAAACAAACATACCCACCTAAAATGGTTGCTCCATAAGGTGGCTAATGATCATATCATTTAGTATTTCTTAAGAGGTTTGACTATTAAATTAAAAGACATATCTTAATGCCTTGGTTCTGGTGGAGAAGATTTATATTTATGTTCTTTGACTCCAGGTAACCACAATCTATGTCCACTCCCCTGAACATGAAGTAGATAGTCAAACAGATTCTCTTATGTTACTTTCAGGGAATTGTCTTAAATTCCAAAAAAGGTGTAAAACACCAGTGAGAAGTCAACACAAGTTTATAATCATTATATAGCATAGGAGATGAAAATGATGAGATTACAGTTAAAAACAGTAGCAAGAGTCAAGAGACAATAGTTAAAGTAAACAAAGAGAGCAGAGATGTAAATGTAACACTCAAGACTGGAGAGGGGAAGCCATAGGAGCAGTAGATAATCCTGAAGCCTCCAGATTGCAAGGCAAAGTATGACAAGAAGAGACCTCAAAATCTGTTTGCTTTAGTTATGAAGGAAAGCATAGAAGCCATCAGGTAGCCAAGAAGAAAGGAAGGTGAAGGCCTTGAGGCCTCAAAAGCTCTATAACCTTAAAGATTATTAGACTTTTCCCTTCAGCCTTGGTCATTTCTTCTGCCTTATAGGCCTTGGGAAAACATACTATAAATATTGCAAAGAGATAGGCACTTTAGGCTTAGAATGAAGTAAAATATATACATATTTTCCAAATAAAAATGAAGTTACATATAGCTATATATAGTGAATAGAAAAGTTGTTTTAATAGATATTTCAAACAAAAAAGTGATATCTAAATATTTTCACCATAACCATCTACATTATTAAATCATGTAATAATTTTCAAACAGAATCTAGTGACTATATATTCATTAATGACATATGACAGCTATCCTTTATCTGAGTGCAATCTGTGATCCTGGACTATCAAAACAGCTTTACATTTATTTATATTTAATCCCAGTGATAACCAACCATACAAAGGTACTATTATCCCTCTCATTAAAGTTAACTAAACTAACTTCTGTTATGCAAAAAGGACATTGTTTATACCAGTAGAGCCAAGGGTATCTGTTCTATTACAGAAACTGAATGATAGTTTTCCCTTAAAGTGAAATGCACATAGTATAAGATTCCCTTCAACTATTACTGAATATTAGAAAATACATTCCAGTTTCTATATATGACTTCTGACCAAGTCAGTCTTAATGTTTTCCTCAGCATGACTGAACTTTAGACAGTTTTCTTCCTAACTATTGGTCCCTGACCTCCCTCCCTTTCCTTAGAGCATACACTTTAGAAAACTTTCAATTATAAATCCTTTCTCAGCCCTGTTGAAAAGTGAATATTCTCTCAGTCTCTTGCCAGATTTACAACCCAGGAATGTCATTCTCAAAGTCCTGGAAGACATCCCATTGAAGTCTAATCATCAAAGAAGACAATCCACATATATGTGCATGCACACGCATGCAGGAGTGTATGTGTGTGTGCGTGTGTGTGCGTGTGTGTGTATGTGTATGTTTTGGAGAGGGGAGCCTAATTTTGATAAATATAATTAATAAACAGAAGCCTTAATCACATTGACCAAGAGCACCTCCCCTCCCCAGATCCTTTAGTACTTTTGTGCTAGTTTATCCCAGTGCTTAAAAACACTCCCATTTTGGTTTGGGAGGAGTTGAGTTCAGTCTCTCTTCCCTATGCAACAGTCTTGAATGAAGTCTTCCATGGCCTGCTTACCTTGTCTGACACAGCTTTTCTTTAACACATCATAAACAGAACGTAAAATAGAAAGAAATCTGAAGATATCTGTTAGCAATTTAATATACTAAAGGGTAGAGGCATTTGGGTGGCTCAGTCAGTTGGGCAACCAACTTCACCTGGGTCATGATCTCACGGACCATGAGTTTGAGCCCCATGTCGGGCTCTGTGCTGACAGCTCAGAGCCTGGAGCCTGCTTCAGATTCTGTGTCTCCCTTTCTCTCTGCCCCTCCCCCACTCACGTTCTATCTCTCTCCTTCAAGAGTAATTAAACATTATACACACACACACACACACACACACACACACACACACTCATGGGTAAAACTTTTCTCCATTTCCTAATTATTCACTCACCTTTTGTAAAATGAGAAGTGATACACCTTCACAAGATTAGTACTCTCATGTAAAAGAAGTTACAAAAAAGCGATACTGTACCATGAGGGTTGAAGGTGTATACTGAGCATATTTGAAGGAAAATTTAGTCCTTCTGGGTCTATTTGGTTAGGTTGGGTCAAGATTTACATTATCCATTGCTTTCCCCTAACAGTTTTCAGCAGTGTGGTCTATGTTGCAGCTGTATTTGCACAAATATGCAAATGTGTAGTAAATGAGAAAGATAAGTCTAGGCATGGATTTTTCTAAATGCCTAACTTTTCCATGCTACATTAGTAGTTATCTTGAAATTTAATCTCTCACCTCTAATCCAGTTATTATTATTTTTTCAATGTCCTGACCATTGTATTGAGGAAAATAAATGATTTTTTTTAAATAAAAAATTGGAGGGGCACCTCGGTGGCTCAGTCAGTTAAGAGTGCAACTCTTGATTTTGGTTCAGGTCACAGACTCAGAGTTGTAAGACTGAGCTTTGTGCTAAGTGCAAAACCTGCTTGGGATTCTCTCTCTCCCTCTCTCACTGCCCCTTCCTCTGCTCTCAAAATAAATAAATAAACATTTAAAAATAAAAATACAAAAGAAGAGCAGAGAAAAATCATACCATCAAATATAAGGTGCACTTCTGCAACTTATAGTAAAATTGGAGAAACCTAGTCTGTCTTCCAAATTTCCTATACCATGCCTTTTGCTGCCAGCACACAGTCACTTATACTTCAAGTGGAACATTTTATCTCTAATAAATACCTATAATATCTATTATAATATATAATATCTAAAATATATATAAGTTATCTATAGTTTTATCTATAACATTTTATCTATAATAATAATTGTACATATGTACATTACAATATGTACATGGGGAATGCTGGTTGAGTGCATGAACTGGGAGATTATCAAAATGAGGTGTTTTTCTTACGTGACTCTTTCAGTGAAGATGTCTTAAAATCAATTAAAATTTCCATAAATGCTTGGATTCCTGACATCAAATGAAAGCATATAACATTTTAAGTGATGAGCTAACCATGCATTTGTGGTCTGTACTGGATTACTTAAACTCTGGCTTGCACTGTATATCTACAAGACTATTTTAAATTTTAGATTGTCTTGTCCATATTACTCCACCAAACGTAAGTTTACTAACTTATCAACTGCTTTGATATATCAAGCAAGAGCTAATGTTTCCTATATTTATTTTATGTTTTCTCTTTAAAGAAATGTAGCATTATCTATCATGTTACTTATAGTGCCTCATCATGTAGTTTGTATTAAAAATATGATACAACAAGATGTCTCCTGGGGCACTCTTAATTCACATGTTCACAGCTGTTCCTAGTGCTTGTGAAAGCAGGTCTAGATTTGGTAAGCTGGCAAAACTAGAGCTGCAATAAATTGATAATAACTTCTAAATGGCAGTGGAAACTATGAAAATGAGAAGTTAATGCTTTTACATTCAGAAACTTTCTTTATAATTGAATCATGTTATTTTCCAGGTGAATGTTGTTGCCTTGGGTTTCCAGGGATCTGTATCTAATGATTATTACTTTTTCTTGAAAATAGCAACTCATTAAGATGACTATCTTCTGGCAGCCTAACTTTAAATGGTATTTTTTCATGTCATCAAGCATACTGAGAAAGAAAAGAATGTTTATGGTTTGATTTACTCATGTAAAATATTAATAAAGTGAAAAAGTCACGTTGAAATATCTTGTTTATAAGAGACACTGGAAATGGCATACAACAAATACACATTAAAAACATGAGAAAGGATAGAATTTATAAAGATGCAGCAGCATTCGCTCATACTAGCAAGTAATAAGAGATATGCAAATTGATATAAAGTTGCAAAGAATTAAGATTAAGGTATATTCAGTATTGGGGTAGAAACTGTTATTAAAGACATATTTTTCTATTTGAATTTTTGTTATGACATGATTGAACTTGAGACAGAATCTGTTTTAACATTTATTATAGTTCTATGATCTATAATAGTATTTCTACACTTATCATCATAAAGGAAAAGTAATAAAAATAAATGTGTTTCAAAAGTACAGATTACTAGTATTTTTCACACTGGCAATGAGGTCATCTACAACATAAAGCGGCACATTTTCAGGCATTTAGTACAGTACTTTACACTTTGTATCTTCCTGAAATAGAATTTCTGAGTACTTTTATTTGAAAATATTTTCATGCCTTTTGTACTTAAAATATAGCATATTTATTGTAAACACACACACACACACACACACACACACACACACATTTTTGACAATAGCAAGTAACAGTTCCTATCCACAACTGGGGAAATGTCAGATCTAATTCAAAACATTAAAACTTTAAAATAATTTAACTGTTGGTTAAAATTTTTCATAGAACTTTTTTTCTTTTCAAAATATTATCTATTTGAAAACCTATTGTTTCCTTTGTAATTTGGAAAATTCTCTGAGAATGAAAACCTATTGGCACACATATCATTTAATTTAATTTCAATATAGTTGTCCATTTAAGACTCCCATTGGCATTAGAAGTAATGCTAGCTTCAATTTTTAAAAGTAGGGATGCCTGGATGGCTCAGTGGGTAAAGCGTTGAATCTTGATTTAGGCTCAGGTTACGATTTCACAGTTGTGAGACTGAGTCTCCCACTGGGCTCAATGCTGTGTGGAGACTGCTTGTGATTCTCTCACTCCCACTCTCTGAGATTAATGAAACCAAAACCATTATGAAAATCTTGATAAAGTTCACACTTTTGATATCCATTAATGCTCAAAAATCCTAAAGAAAACTCCCTGTATAACATGTACTGTCTTATTCTCCATTATCTTTGCAACAAAATTTATCAGGGAGTTCTCCATTATCACAATGTCCACTTCCTCACATTCTATTGTTCCCTCAACTCATTTTACCTCTATTGCTTCCACTCAACTTAACCTAATGTTATAAAAGTTGCCACAATCTCCATGTGGATTGGTTTATTGTCTTCCCCACCTGCCACCTACACAGTTAAAATATAAGTTCTAAGAAGGAAGAAGCTTTTTATACCTAGTTTACAACTATTTCCTGAATATCCTCAATTTCCTGTAATGCAGTAAGCAATCAATAAATTATTTGTTCAATGAATAAAAGTTGAAAAAATCAACAGTTTTAAAAAAGCACTTTACTCAAGAATTAAAGAGATCCTTTGTGCAAGTCATATTCTTAAACAAGGTAGTTACTGATATATATTAACCTGTCTTAGGGGCTCCCATTATCTATCTCTCAAGGCCTCCTGACATCCTTGATGATTCTCAACCAGCATCCAGTTTCTGCAACTATTTTAGGCTGTTAAAATTGCACGAATCCCAGGCTGTGGCCAAGGCCCTATTAGTTGCTGAATATGCCTTTCACAATCCCCGAACCCCCTCCATGTGTACACTATAAACCAGTTTGGTTTTGTCAGCATATTTGTGAACTTGATCATGTGTAAGCAATTTAATTAACTCAGATATGTACATACCCATTACCGACTTACAGAAAAAGCCCTCCTAGTCATTAAGTAAAATCAGTCAGACAAAGAAAAATACTGTATGATCTCACTTATATGTAGAATCCAAAAAAGCCAAACTCATAGAAACACGGTAGAATGATGGTTTCTAGGGGCTGGGGGATAAGGGAAATGGGGAGATACTGGCTAACGGGTACAAACTTTCAGGTATAAGATGAATAAATTCTGGACATCTACTGCACAGCATGGTGACTATAGTGAACTACGAACTGTATTATTTACTTGAAAGTTGCTAAGTGAATAGATCTTAAATGTTATCACAAGTGGCAATTATGTGAAGTGCTGAATGTTTCTTATTGTGGTAATCATTTATTAATATACATGTGTACCAGATTATCACGTTATCATTATCATTATCACTTAATATACATGTGTACCAGATACATGTGTACCAGATTATCACACTATATACCCTAAGTTTATACAATGTTGTATGTTTCAATATATAATACCTTAATATAACTGAAAAAAAGCCCCTTTTCCAATTTAACCTTCCTTCAAACATTTCCAATGGCTTCCCATTATTTACAGTACTAAAATACAAGATTTTTTGCTTTAGCAATTGAAATCTTCAACAAATATTATCAAATTTACCTTCAGCTATTCTCATAATTAGTAGCAAAAGATTAGCAAGCTCTTTGTATGAATCTCAAACAAACAAAACCCTATCTTCTCAACTTTAAAAATGACTGGATTGAGGGTCACCTGGGTGGCTCAGTCAGTCAAGCGTCTGACTTCAGCCTAGGTCATGATCTCGCCATTCCCGAGTTCGAGCACTGCATCAGGCTCTGTGCTGACAACTCAGAGCCTGGAGCCTATTTCATATTCTGTGTCTCTCTCTCTCTCTCTCTCTCTACCCCTTTCCCACTCACACTCTATCTCTCTCGAAAATAAACATTAAAACAAACAAACAAACAAACAAACAAACTGGATTGGGAGTATAAAGCACACCTTGTGCTTTATAAAGAAAAAGTTTGGTTTCACATGCAATAAAATATTCTATAAGCCAAAAAGTGTTAAATAACTATGTAACATCAAAATAATCTGAGGATTTACCTAAAACAGAAAGTATTTTTAGACCTGTGGTAACACACCTTCATTCATGACAGTTTCATTACAGGTATCTTTGCATTGTTACAGATGACAGCATGAAAATGGAATTATGACATTGAAATTCTCCTGATAATTTAATATCATCTAACTGCCTGGTAAGTTACTGAAGACAGATTCAGAAGGATTTTAGAAGTTCTTTTTTTCCAATCATATATGTTTATAGAACATGATTTAAGCAGTAACAAAAAAACTAGTATTTTATTTATAAGCAGCCAATCAAAGGAAAGGATAACATACTCCTCTCGAAGCTAAAAAAGGTAGTCTTATAAAAATGCTTGAAATATTTTAAAGTGTTTTCTCACATTTTCAGTGTCTCAACAGTATTGTCTCATTATACTTCATAACATTACTGGGAGGTGGTACACATAAGCATTGTTATTTTTATTTTATAAATGAGGCAACCAGAAATGATAGGAATATTCATGGTTTACAACAATTTGATAACACAGCAGGGGTTTTGAATGTTGTTATACTTTAAATTTACAGGGAAGAGCCCCTTCACTAGAAAGTTGGAAATTATGAGTTAAATTTCAGAATCAAGAAATATGACTCCAACCAGAGATATAGACAGTCATTATGTAAAAATAAATGACTTGTGGGTCAGCAAGACTTAACAATGACTTAATTAGATACGATTATATTTTGTTTTCTGGAAAACATAAGCATAATAAAGAATTCAGAGGGGTGCCTGGGTGGCTCAGTAGGTTAAGCATCTGACTCTTGATTTTAGCTCGGGTCATCATCTCATAGCTAATGAGATCCAGCCCTGTGTCAGGCTCTGTGCTGATGGTGGCTGATGGTGTGGAGACTGGGATTCTCTCTCTTCCTCTCCCTGTGCCCCTCCCCCATTTGTGTGTGCACATGTGCTCTCTCTCTCTCTCTCTCTCTCTCAAAACAAACAAGTAAATTTAAAAAAAAAGAATTGAGATATCCCTGGTTATTTTCTCAATATCACAGAGGAGTAAATGTTTTTAATCATAGCTAAAATATAACTATATCCATATATATAACTTAATTAGTACCTAATCATTGCCACTTAAATGATTATGATTTAAATTTTAATCCAAGTCCTCCAAAAATGTCTTATAGTTACCAAGAAATAATGGCAAACTATAGTTTGTCCAGCATTTAGTTTCAACCTATGTCCTCAATAAGACTTTTCATTTGATGTGACCTAACTTGAATCTCTAGTTTGTATGTAATCACTGCTTATTGACTCATGTAATGAGGAATTATTGACTCTGAATGATAGCAAACCATTTCCATGCTTTCTGATCAAAATGAAACTAATACAATCCTTACATTCAAGAAATCCACATTATTAAGATAAATATATATTAAAAATAAATATAACACATTATAATACATGTTCTAACAGATCCTGGTCATTGTTTACAAAGAGCAGAGAAAATGAATAAGTATAAGAATTCAGGAACTAATTCCCACAAGAGAGCATCGCCATCTTTGACCTTAAAAAAAGTAAACTGGGTGTCTACACTGGCAGAAGGATATTGTAAGCAGAGAGAACACACATAAAAAAATATTTTTAGGAAAATAAATATAATCCAGTGTTACTTGTGCAGAGGATCCAAGCAGAATAGAGAGGCTGGAGGAATAGGCAGGTGTAAGAGCTGTGAAAATAAACGTATTTGGTAATATAAAGAGCTTAAATATTTTCTTATGAGCATAGGAAGCTTTCTAAAGGTTTCTTTTTTCCTGATTTTTTTAGTTTTAATTTCAATTAGGAAATTGACATTTTCAGACATGAATTTTAGTTAAAAAATGCTTATAAGTAAAGAAACAGATTCTGGAAGTTTAATTCCTCTGACATCTGGGATTCAAACTTAAATCTAAATAATGCTATTAAGTGCTACTTCCTAATTTAGGATATTATAAAATGGTATGTCGAGAGTGTGAACTAAGGATAGCAGAAGTATTAAGATAGAATTATTGAAACTTGACTTTTGAGACAAACTAAAATATGACAATGACGCAAAGGGAAGGTTTAATGTTAAATTTGAGGTAATGAATAAAATAGGTCTTTAATCAAGATGAATTATATAAGACAATAATAGGTATGGGGAACATTTTATTTAGATACATTCCATTAATGTTTATTTATTTTTGAGAGAGGGAGAGCACACACACGCATGTGAGCAGGGGATGGGCAGAGAGAGAGGGGGAGAGAGGATCTGAAGCAGGCCCTGCATTGACAGACGAGAGCCCAAAGTGGGACTCAAACTCAAAAATCATGAAATCATGACCTGAGTTGAAGTCAGACAACTGACTGAGCCACCCAGGTGCCCCTATTTAGAAACATTTTGAAGAGACATGAAGGTAGAGATGCAAAATAAGCATGGCTCAAGACACTACACAACAGCTCATTTCTGGATAACAGCATCTCTCTACCCATCTTTTCCTGGGATGGTTGATACTCTCTTTAGCAAAGGGTCCTGTTTCCAGAGCACACTATCTGGAATCTTCCAAATCATCAAGTGCTAGTTTCTTATTGCCTAACAGTTCTCCAATTTCTCGCTCTCCCCCTAAATTTTGCCATAGGCAGCAAGGAAAACCAAGCTGCATCATCAATATTTTGCTCAGAAATCTTCTCAGTTAAATATTTAAATTCATCACTTACAAATTCTATTTTATACAAAACACTAGAACACAGTTTAGACAAGTTCTCTGCCAATTTATAGCAATGACTATTTTTTTCCAATTTCTAATAACATGTTCCTCATTTCTATCTGAAAACTTATCAGAAGCTCATTTAACATTTGTATTTGAGGTTCATGATGGCATGCATATGTATCCTCTAAGGCAACATAAGTTTTCTCTCTATAGCTGTCCTCTTTTTTTTCCCCCCGATCCCTTACCAGAATCTCCTTTGAATTCATGTTTCTACAACATCTTCAAGGCAATCTAGGTGTTTTTTTTTTCTTTTGTTAAATCATACTGCTCACAACTGTTCTAGACTCTATCCATTAACCAATTCCAAAACCAAGTCCATGTTTTTAGATATTTGTTACAGCAGAACCCTATTTTCTAGTACCAAAATCTGTATTAGGATCCTTCAGAGAAACAAATTACACACACACAAACACACATATGTATATGTGTATACATATATAATTATATTAAAAATTAGTTGTAACTGAATTTATTAAATATAAATTTAAATATTTTTTAAAAGTTGACTAATGTGATTGCAAGGACAAGCTAGTTTCTAATCTGTAGGGTTGACCTTTGGACTGGAAATTCTAGCAAGATTTGATGATGCAGTCCTAAATCTGAAATAAATCTAGAGTCAGAATTCCTTCTTGGGGAAAGCTCAGTCTTTTCCCTTAGAGCAAACATCAACTGATTGGATGAGACCAGCTTACACTATGAATGGCAATCTACTTTATTCAGAACTACTAATTTAAAAATCACATCTAGAACTTATCTTCACAGCAATATCTACACTGGTGTTTGACCTAGTAACTGAGCACTATACCTTAGGCAAATGGACACATAAAATTAATCATCACAATGGGAACAACAAAATAAAGCAGTCCACAGAAAAAGATGATTCAGTAAAAAAGCTAAGAAGTTTGATTCAGAATTGTGGAAGGTAATAAGAGAGTCTTGTGGTGAAAACCAAAGGAGAAGAAATTTAAGGAGGATTATTTTGGTCAACTGTATCAGAGTAAACAGAGAAAGCAAATGAATCTTAGATTAGAAAGCGTCCATTTTCTAAAGAAATTATTGCCATTGGGAGTTCCATAAATACAGGCAAAAGATTTCAGCAAGAATGCATCAAGGAGAAAATTCTGTTTTCTGAAGCATGACTAAATAGATAACCTGAATAAACCTCCTGCCAAAACAACTAATAACACTAGCTAAAATATATTAAAACAAAACACTCTAAAAGCTCTGCTGAGCTAAGGAGAAATTTAAAAATAAATATTCAGAGGCCTCAAAACAAAGTAAAAGTGGAAAGTCAGAGAGAGAAGCTCACACTTAGGTCAGCTTTTGCCCTAGGGTTTCTTTCAAATGCTAGTGTCAATGAACTTGTCATTGGTGAAGGTGCAAAAGACAATGACAGAGCTGAGTGTATAACCTAAACAGAGATTCTATATAAAGCTGGGGTCCTCCAAGGTAAACTAGAAATAAACTAAATATATAGAAAAGACAGTTGCTCATTTTGATCTTTACACTGGGCAAAAGGGAAATTAAAAACCAAAACCAAAACCAAAAATCTTCCATGAAATTTGAACGCAGAATCTGAATTCCTAAGTAATCATTGCCTGAACGTGGTGGATTATTTGATCTGAAAATCCTTAGGTTAAAAAGATATCTGAGATATTTACCACCTTCAAGTATCTGGCGGATTCAAATGTAAACATATTTTGAAATAAACCGACTTTAACTTAGTCATCAAAGAATTAACACATATGAAATTCTAAGGAATTTGAAATCACAATTAAAAAATCATTAAATGTATGGGAACAGAAGGCAGAATGAACAAGAGCCCGCAGTAACAGCAGAAAACAGAAAAAAAAACAAAGACTTTTGATACGTGAATGATCACAAAATAGAAAATAATTGTTTAATGTTTTTTTAAATGTACAAAAAACAGTTTATCAAAAAAAAAAAGAATAAAAATTAAGTATCCTAAAAGCAACCAGAGAAGAAAAGACAATCTCCTTCCAAAAATGCTAATTAGGCTGATATTTGACTTTTTAACAACAACGGATCCAGAAGATAGCTGATTAACATTTCCATTAGCTGAGAAAATATAATTGTCAATCTTAAATTATATGTCCATTGCAGGTATCTTCCAAGAACAAGGCCAAAATGAAGACGTTTTCAGAATTCTAGTAACTGATAGATTTTGACACCAAAAGAACTTTGCAATAGAGAATGCTAATGGGTATATTTAAGGAACAAAAACAACAAAATTCCACAAATTAATATGCAAGATGAGATGGCATGTACAGAATTTGGTAACCATATGGGTCAATTTTGACTAAAAATGGCTGTTTAAAATCATAAATATAATGTCAGATTTGTGGAGTCAAAAAGAAGATAAATCTAAAGTATCAGGCAATAAGAGTACATAAATTGGATGCAGAGAGATATAAATTAAGTTGTCTTAGCATATTTTTATTGTTTGGAAGTAAGATAAAGATATTGATTAACTTTATTCTTTACTAAGCATGAGTGTTATACTTTTTATAAAAGTAGTAAAATAACACAGTGTATATATGTTTTAACAATATAACAGAGGAACTTCAGTAAATCCACAAGTTTGTGGTATATAAAAAAGCAAAGAAAAACTTATTTTTAAGTAATTTATTTTGAAGACACAAATACAGTTAAATGACCAGAGGATTTTTTTTAATGATGGAAGATAATATATTTAGAAATGTAGCAGATGAGATGATTCTACTCTCATGACTCATTCAACATTCATTCCAAAAATTGTCACTCCATCCAAAGCACATGTGTAGGACTGGTAGACACCTTACTAGATACTTGAGAACAATGGGTGGCTGGATGACAATTACTGTGCTCAATACATTTACAAAGGGACCATCTCACTAAGGGCCTGGCTGTCTTTGTAAAGAATTGGACATTATCCTAGCAACACATAGGTGTGAGAGAGTTTTCAGCAAGAGGATGATATAATCAAATTTGTATTTTAGAAACTCACTCTAGATTCAGGACAAAAAATATATAATAGATTCTCAATACTTTGAAAGCTTTGTACCTATCCAAGAAAGAAATAATGACTATCTGAACAAGGGAGTCACAGTGGGTATTGAAAAAAAAAAAATAGATTTGAATCTGAATATGTGAATTAAGATTTTTATTCTCAATTAAAAAGTATTGAATGACTACTGGTATTTTATAAGTAAGTGCTTACATTTATGATGGAATTCATCACCATATGTAAAATTATGAGTTTATATAAGTTGAGAAAACTTGAACTCAGAAGTAAAATGTGCTTGTAAACTTCAAAATTAAGGATGCTCAACCTGAATCAGGATGACAGTGCTAGTATGTTCCCTAAGGATTTCTTTAATGGCAACCTGCCCAATAAAAGATGCAACTTATAAAATAATAATTAAGGAGAGGCTTGTGGGAAATCATGTTGCATGAATAGACAAACATTTTTTTAAGTCTAAGTTCACTTTTGATTTTGAACTTTGGAATAATGATGGGAAAAGTCAAAAGCTTCAAGTTTTCAGAGTGTTATAAGTTTTCTGCTTAAGAACATTTTTTTTGAAATGCTTTATCTGAAGCTACAGTTAATGATGTCCTCAGCTCTGCAAATTAAGCCAATGCTTTTACATCAATGAAAAGAGGCATTGAGAGAGAGATATTGAATGTGGGCATACGGAATCTCAAGGACTATAAACCTTTTTTAGCCTAAATGTTTCATCTCTGAGTTTCAAGTTTTGAAGGGTCTGTCCCAAATTTAAAAGTATTAGATCAAGGAGAAATTGTCTGTGTGACTCAGGAGTGTGGTAGCCAAGTTTCTTTGCTTGTCATCACAGAGATTCCTTGAGCTGCGAAGCCAACCTCTCTTTTTTTGGTAGTTAGCCTGGCCAAATAAGGACCATAAAAAGGACACCAGGAAAACTAATGTGCATAATTAAATTACTAATTATGTGTGCACAATTAAAACAAAATAATCAAGTAAATTAATCAAGGAATACAGCAAAATATTTGATTTTTGTCCAAATTTATGCTAGTTTGTAATGCTAAAAGTCATTTGTATTCATTTCTGTCATTCCTGAAAGAAGCTACGAGACAAGATTTGTGATTTTTCAGGAAATTAAATTCCACTATCTGTGCTCATTTTAAAACTGCATTCACTTTCAAAAAAAAATTCTTGTTTTGTTTCCTTTTCCCTTGAAAATTATCATTTGAGAAAGGATAAACTGTGCTTTCCACACAAGTTTGTCTGCTATTTCATTGCTGGTGATCTTCCTAACAATTTTTTTTTTCTAGCTGGGCAGGTAAAAGTAAATATTCTCATCTCTTTAGAGGATTTCATGGACAGGCTTTTATAATAATAACTGGAACAAAATGGAAAAAGTGATGCCATCCTGATTAATTGTGAAATCTCTAATTGAAATTCAACAAAGGGTAACTAATTATTCTACTTTGGAAGAAAGAGTTATTAAAAATATCAGAGATTTATGTGAAAAACGAAACTTCCAAGTATGACTGTTATTTGTAAAGAATCTATCCAATTTGTACCTTAAATACCTGCATTTATGGCCTTATTAGGCTTTAAATTTATAAATTTAAGTTTATAAACATAAACCTATAAAAGATTAGAATTTGATAGATAATATAACGATAACCCATTTTCTTCCTTTACTGCACTTACTAATGATAATTAGGGGGGAATATTTATGTATTTTACTTTGTTTATCAAGAAATCCCATTTCATAAAATTTCACAACATCAATCTCACAATCCCCAAACCAGTCATTTGCTGAATTGAGTTTTTAAAACTTTAGATTATTTTCAATGTTTCTTGTTTTCCATTTTCAACTCATTTAAGACTAGTTTTTTAAAGGTTGCAATCACACTTAATGACCTTATTTTATTATATATTATTGAGTACACAGAATGTGCAAAGATTATACAAAGTATGGTGAAAATCCAAAAGAGGAAGCATAAATGGACACTGCAGCTAAGAAGTTCAGAGAAGTTCAAATGAGGTTATAGGATTGGGCTGGGGTTAGGTTCCTTCCATCCAGAGATGGGGAAAAAAATAAAGGCTTCTGAGCAGGTAGTGATTGAGCTCAGGTGGAATAAAATAGAAAATCAAGTAGGATGATGTAGGATGAAGAGAAACTAAGAACAGAAGGAAAAGGGAATGATGTGAGCAGAGAGAGAGACATAGGAGGTAGGAAGAACACAGACTTTGATTTAGGGGAAGTATGTCACTGGGAAACAGATTCGTCATCATTTTGGAGAATGACAAGTGCTAGACTAGGAAGTCCGGACTTGCCCTATAACCACAGGATAGTTCTGGAAGATTTTTAAACAGAGAAGTGACAGGATCAAATATTGGTAAGAGAAAAATCAAAGTAGCCACAGTCTTGGAAGTGTAAGGAGTGGAGAAAGGAAACTGGTCGTGTTGCCTTCCATGAAAGTAATTCTGAAACTTCAAGTTTTACATGACAAAAAGAGAAAGGCTTAATTTCACCCAATGCTATCTTTTATAGGCTCTTGAGACACAGAGCTCCCCGATGTCAAAAATACCTTGAAATATTTAACAATGTTCAACTACATCGACAAATTATTATCTATATAGTGCTTATTCCATGTCAATTCGGTTTTTCATGTGAGTTGGCAATGACAAGCAAGGAAACAGAAAGGAAGAGAAACAGACTCTAAACATTTATTTTCCATATTTACTACATTTATTAACCACTTTGATTGCCTGCTATGAGGGAACATACCTTGGAAAAAGAAAACTGCATTTTAACATAATATTGAAGATATGTCTATCTTCTCTCCTATCTCTGACTTACTCAGAAAAAACAGTGAAAATAAAAGTGAATTTAGCCACATATTTTTAAGAAAAAAATCAGTTTTATCATCAGATTGGGCAACCTAAAACAAACAAACAAACAAACAAAAAAAAACCTAAAACAAATTTCAGGTGAAAAAAGCAATGGATTAACTTAATGTGTCATTCATTTATGTAGTGCTTACTACATAATTAGAAAGGATTTCAACTTATGAAAAGTACAAAGAAAGAAAATTACTGTTTTAAAATAATTGGAGAATCTATGGTGCAATAGGGTAAGTAAAATTTGAAGTCATAAGGGTGAGTGGAATTTGCCTGAAGAAAACAGGGAAGACTAAGATTTTGTCCTGGGTTTGCCAGTTGTCAGCAACATCACCCTAACTATAGAAGAGAGGGAATAATAATTTTTTCCCACATAGTCACAAAGCAGTTTTTAGGGCTGAATGGAGAAACATTTATTAAAACATAAGATATCTTAATTCTGCCATTATTTATCATGTGTAAGGGAAATTCACCTAGTATGTCCAGATTTTAAATTGAGTGATTTACACACAAGATTACCTTTATAATTTTTATTTTCATCTTGAAAAAGTTATATGATTATATAGTGACTTGAAGAGACTCACCATTTCTACTCTTGTATTTAAAGCACCGATTGTTTTCTAAGTCAAGTATCAAAAGATGGAGGGGATGGAATAATTGTAATTGTAGCACCTTTATTTTTTCCCAAATAAAATAGAGAAATTTTCAGTTTTGGAAAACTACTAAAATACCCACCACAGAAAATTAGCAAAAAAAAATAAAAATAAAAATTTCAAGGTGTCTTGGAATCCCACATGTGAAAACATACCTACATTCCAAGAACACAGAAATATGCCTTACTAGTTTTTAGAAAATCATGGAAATTGAACTTTAATTAATACTAATCACACACAGAAGATTATTAAATGACCATAAACTCTTACTTATCTATGTTATTATTTTTAAATAAAATGAGATATTTAATATTAAATACTTTTTGAGATATTTGAGTAAACATTTTCAAACAACTCTTCTAGTTATTTGAATCCACTTCCCTATCAAATACGTTTTAAATAATATGCTTTAAATAACATGTGATCTCTATTATAAGTTGCTTTTACAAACTAACAGGAGGTATGATTAAGAATGTGACTGCCTTGTGCATCATAGAAATAGAAACACAGGACAGACAACCTGCTATGTTTAGAAATCATTCTAAACAATATTTAATACTTAGGACAGACTAGATTATGCAGTAGTAATAATCTTGACATCTCAGTGACCTATCATAGCAAAGATTCATTTCTCATTCATACAACATGTTCAGTCACTTGGTAGGTAAACTTCGTTCTGTTTAGTCACTCAGGGACCTAGACCAATAGAAGCTCCACCATCTGAGAATGTTGTATGTGGAAGATACAATCATCATGTTTACTGTGCAAGATAAGAACACCTCATGGGGTTCTCACCCTATACTTCTATGTTTCTGCCTAAAAATGAGCCACATCACCTCTACTGAGAGCTCACTGACAAGAATAAGTCCAATTGTCCTGCCTAACAACAAGGGTGTAAGAAGAAAAAAAACAAAAACAAAAACTTATAGGGTGAACATTAACCATGCCTCCCATACAGAAGCATGCAGCCTTAGAAGGGAGAAGATGTGTTATACTAAGTCCAAAGTCCTCTTTTAAGGGAGAAGGCTGACCTCAGAGAGATGAATTGACTTCATCAGACACACAACCAGGTAGAGGCAAAGCTGGAACAGATAGTTCATTATCGTCTAGATTTTAGTTTATTTCAAAATTTTAAAGATTTTAGTTTAATGACTGGAAAACATTGTATAAGACCAATAGTGAAGATGGACAATTGTAGACACTGTGTGTCTAACCAATTCCACGCTTTTTGAGGATGGAACTCCAGGCTAGAGACTTCTCAGGTGAGTTTTAATTCTAATTCTCTGTGGGTACAACATTTAATTTCTGGGTCATTACCCAAAGCCAGGCAAATAGCTGAGGCCAGCACAATCTGGATAAGATGGGAAAGGATTTAATTTCATTACCTCCTTTTATATATTATACAGAGAGCAGAGTTATCTTTAAAAAAAAATAATTTAACGTTTTATTTATTTTTGACACAGAGAGAGACAGAGCATGAATGGGGGAGGGTCAGAGAGAGAGGGAGACACAGAATCCGAAACGGGCTCCAGGCTCTGAGCTGTCAGCACAGAGGCCGACGCGGGGCTCGAACCCACGGACCGTGAGATCATGACCTGAGCCAAAGTCGGACGCTCAACCAACTGAGCCACCCAGGCGCCCCCAGAGTTATCTTTTTAATGCAGGCCCATTACTCATTTCCAATGGTGAATGCCTACGTTCACTACAGTACTTAAGTGTTAGCCAGGTGGCAGCGCCCTCAGTTTCTCTTGAATGTCATCATAGTAAAAGGACTTGCACTTTCTAACCTTGCCACTCTACTACTGTGTTCTCCAAAGGATTATCTACAAATACTTTTAGCTAAAAGAATATCACACTTGAGATTCTTTTTTCTGTATGTGACCCTTGTCTTAATGTATCTTTTCTATTGTAACCCTAGGTTTTTTGTTTTTTTAATTCCACATGCATGGTCACTCTTTGATCTGCATGGATATTTTAGGCAGGAATGTTTAAAAGGTTTGGTCTTTTAAGTTGTGTCTAGCTCTCTCAGCTTTTGCCATCTGTCTGTTCATAGTTTCAGTCACTCACATCATTAATGATTATGAACTACAACTTTGCACTGACTTTTCTCTATTCTTAGCTACCCTGAGGAAACCTTTTCCCATCAGCCCTCTGCCGTATGGCTATAATGTTTGACTCCTGCTGTCCTCTATTTAGCCAAAATATTTTACCACAGTCTTCTTCAAGGCAAGGCGGGAACGCCTTGGTCCAAAATCCATTAGAAGATTTTCCTAGCAAATCTTGCATTTCCATCTGGACTGTGTTACTAACTGGCATATCTAATAAACTGACTTACATTAAACTTCCTATACTCATGGCTGAAGTCATAATAAAGTATTTTAGCATAGAGTTAATTCTTAATCCAGAGGGGTTAATATTAGACATTCCTCACATTCAACCTGTCAGTAAGGGAAAAGGTTTTGCCTGATTAGTTTTAGTTTGCTCTGCAAGGATTCCCCATTGTAATAGCCTGCTCCATAGAAATCTTGCCCCTCTTTTGCTGCCCTGTTAAAGGAAGTCAGTAAAGGTAATTCCCATTGTACAAATGCCATGTCATCATGTTGCACCCTGACAGCAGTGCCTGTGTGCAGATACAGGGTAAAAGTCTGACCCATAGGTTAGACCCTTGAAAAAAAGTCATTTTCTTTGTCATCTATGGAATTGGGAAGACTTAAAAGTCTGACCCATAGGTTAGACCCTTGAAAAAAAGTCATTTTCTTTGTCATCTATGGAATTGGGAAGCCTTGAAAGATGAATCAGAAATTTTAAACTGGGACTTTAATACATCAAACAGATAAACAGGAAATTCTCAGTTCTCTTTGTAAACGCTATCTTTGCATCTGAATTTTGAGAAGTTAAAATCCCTCTAAAGATTAGTTAGAAATAAACTCAGAAAAACTTTCACAGTGTTTTCTCTGTTGTTACTTCTGAGACTTCAGTAAAGTTTTGCTTAAATGATCCATTCTAACATCTGTTACAGATTGTTTGGAAAAGGATTTAAGTGACCACTTAAGGAGGAGCGCTGAAGGGACAAGAGTACCTCTTCATGCCTGTGTTGCAGCAACAGCATTAAAAATCATAGTTAAAATATTGTGGGCATTCTTCTAAGTTGTATCTTCTTTAATTTTATCAACCACATTAATTTATTAAAAATGAGAAACCTGGGGCACAGAAAACTTAAGTAACCCATTCAAGGTCACGTGGGTCTTAAGCAGTAGAAGGCAGAGCCTCAGAGGGAAGTAAACATTGTTTGGAAATGCTAGATCCAACTGTCTTTCCCATATGGTGATCCTCTCTCCATTGCTGCACCAAGTATCCTCAATTTTATTTTATAAGGAGGACAGTGAGTTTCAACACATCCAAACACTGTGACTTACTTGACCTTGGTTTTGTGTCTCTTTCATTGTTGTCTTATCCAATGCAGTACTTTTCTAATCTCCTCTCAGTGATCACATAATTATGATAAATTACATAGCTATCACAATCAATGTCGGAATCTGATTAATTACGTGTTATTCCCATGAATTCCTTACTTTTTCTACATTCTGTTTCTTCTCAAATGTCTCACACTGGAGGGGAAAGATGGCGGCGTAGGAGGACGCTGGACTCACCGCGTCCTGCTGATCAATTATATTCCACCTACACCTGCCTAAATAACCCAGAAAACCGCCAGAAGACTAGCAGAACGGATTCTCCGGAGCCAAGTGCAGATGAGAGGCCCACGGAAGAGGGTAGGAAGGGTGGAGAGGAAGTGCGCACTACATGGACTGGCAGAGGGAGCCGGGGCGGAGGGGCAGCCCGCCTGCCAAGCAGAGTCCTCGAGTCTGGCTTGCAAAAGCGGAGGGGCTGGAAGGAGTGTGTTCCAACAGCAAGCGGGACTTAACATCTGGAAGGTTATAAGTTAACAGCTTTGCTCGGAGAGTGGGAAGGCTGGAGGACAATGGGAGGGAGAGTTGTTGAGCCCTGGACGACAGAGCTCAGCTTGGCAGGGAACAAAGGTGCTCGCCAGTGCCATCTCCCCCGCCCATCCCCCAGCCAAAATCCCAAAGGGAACCAGTTCCTGCCAAGGAACTTGCTTGCACCACGCACACACCAAACGCTGTGCTTCTGCGGATTCATCCCTCCGGCGGCGGGTCTGACTCCCTCCTGGTGCCGCAGGGACCCTCCTGAAGCTAATCACTGAAGGATAAGCAAGCTGACCCTGCCCCCCCTCCGCCCCTGTGCACCTTGCTGATCCACCCTAGCTAATACGCCAGATCCCCAGCACCACAAGCCTGGCAGTGTGCAAGTAGCACAGACGGGCCATGCCACCCCACAGTGAATCCTGCCCCTAGGAGAGGAGAAGAGAAGGTACACACCAGTCTGACTGTGGCCCCAGCGGTGGGCTGGGGGCAGACATCAGGTCAGACTGTGGCCCCACCCACCAACACAAGTTATTCAAGATAGCACAGGGGAAGTGTCCTGTAGTTGTTTCCAAAATGACGAAATGGAAGAATTCCCCTCAGAAGAATCTCCAGGAAATAACAACAGCTAATGAACTGATCAAAAAGGATTTAAACAATATAACAGAAAGTGAATTTAGAATAATAGTCATGTAATTAATCACTGGGCTTGAAAATAGTATAGAGGACAGCAGAGAATCTATTGCTACGGAGATCAAGGGACTAAGGAACAGCCAGGAGGAGCTAAAAAATGCTATAAACGAGCTGCAAAATAAAATGGAAACGACCACGGCTCAGATTGAAGAGGCAGAGGAGAGAATAGGTGAACTAGAAGATAAAATTATGGAAAAAGAGGAAGCTGAGAAAAAGAGAGATAAAAAAATCCAGGAGTATGAGGGGGAAATTAGAAAACTAAGTGATGTACTAAAGATAAATAATCTACGCATAATTGGTATTCCAGAGGAGGAAGAGAGAGGGAAAGGTGCTGAAGGGGTACTTGAAGAAATAATAGCTGAGAACTTCCCTGAACTGGGGAAGGAAAAAGGCATTGAAATCCAAGAGACACAGAGAACTCCCTTCAGATGTAACTTGAATCGATCTTCTGCATGACATATCATAGTGAAACTGGCAAAATATAAGGATAAAGAGAAAATTCTGAAAGCAGCTAGGGATAAACATGCTCTAACATATAAAGGGAGACCTATAAGACTCGTGACCGATCTCTCTACTGAAACTTGGCAGGCCAGAAAGGAATGGCAGGATATCTTCAATGTGATGAACAGAAAAAATATGCAGCTGAGAATCCTTTATCCAGCAAGTCTGTCATTTAGACTAGGAGAGATAAAGGTCTTCCCAAACAAAAACTGAAGGAATTTGTCACCACTAAACCAGCCCTACAAGAGATCCTAAGGGGGATTCTGTGAGACAAAGTACCAGAGACATCGCTACAAGCATGAAACCTACAGACATCACAATGACTCTAAACCCGTATCTTTCTATAATAACACTGAATGTAAATGGACTAAATGCGCCAACCAAAAGACATAGGGTATCAGAATGGATAAAAAAACAAGACCGATCTATTTGCTATCTACAAGAGACTCATTTTAGACCTGAGGACACCTTCAGATTGAAAGTGAGGGGATGGAGAACTATTTATCATGCTACTAGAAGTCAAAAGAAAGCTGGAGTAGCCATACTTATATCAGACACACTAGACTTTAAATTAAAGGCTGTAACAAGAGATGAAGAAGGGCATTATATAATAACAGGATCTACACATCAGGAAGAGCTAACAATTATAAATGTCTATGCACCGAATACGAGAGCCCCCAAATATATAAAACAATTACTCACAAACATAAGCAACCTTATTAAGAATGTGGTAATTGCAGGGGAATTTAACACCCCACTTACAATAATGGATAAATCATCTAGACACAGGGTCAACAAAGAAACAAGGGCCCTGAATGATACATTGGATCAGATGGACTTGACAGATACATTTAGAACTCTACATCCCAAAGCAACAGAATATACTTTCTTCTCCAGTGCACATGGGACATTCTTCAAGACAGATCACATACTGGGTCACAAAACAGCCCTTCATAAGTATACAAGAATTGAGATCATACCATGCATACTTTCAGACCACAATGCTATGAAGCTTGAAATCAACCACAGGAAAAAGTCTGGGAAACCTCCAAAAGCGTGGAAGTTAAAGAACACCCTACTAAAGAATGAGTGGGTCAACCAGGTAATTAGAGAAGAAATTAAAAAATATATGGAAACAAACGAAAATGAAAATACAACAATCCAAACGCTTTGGGATGCAGCGAAGGCAGTCCTGAGAGGAAAACACATTGCAATCCAGGCCTATCTCAAGAAACAAGAAAAATCCCAAATACAAAATCTAACAGCACATCTAAAGGAAATAGAAGCAGAACAGCAAAGGCAGCCTAAACCCAGCAGAAGAAGAGAAATAATAAAGATCAGAGCAGAAATAAACAATATAGAATCTAAAAAAACTGTAGAGCAGATCAACGAAACCAAGAGTTGGTTTTTTGAAAAAATAAACAAAATTGACAAACCTCTAGCCAGGCTTCTCAAAAAGAAAAGGGAGATGACCCAAATAGATAAAATCATGAATGAAAATGGATTTATTACAACCAATCCCTCAGAGATACAAGCAATTATCAGGGAATACTATGAAAAATTATATGCCAACAAACTGGACAACCTGGAAGAAATGGACAAATTCCCAAACACCCACACGCTTCCAAAACTCAATCAGGAGGAAATAGAAAGCTTGAACACACCCATAAGCAGTGAAGAAATTGAGTCAGTTATCAAAAATCTCCCAACAAATAAGAGTCCAGGACCAGATGGCTTTCCAGGGGAGTTCTACCAGATGTTTAAAGCAGACATAATACCTATCCTTCTCAAGCTGTTCCAAAAAACAGAAATGGAAGGAAAAATTTTGGACTCATTCTATGAAGCCAGTATTACTTTGATTCCTAAATCAGACAGAGACCCAGTAAAAAAAGAGAACTACAGGCCAATATCCCTGATGAATATGGATGCAAAAATTCTCAATAAGATACTAGCAAATCGGATTCAACAGCTTATAAAAAGAATTATTCACCATGATCAAGTGGGATTCATTCCTGGGATGCAGGGCTGGTTCAACATTAGCAAATCAATCAACGTGATACATCACATTAATAAAAGAAAAGATAAGAACCATATGATCCTGTCAATCGATGCAGAAAATGCCTCTGACAAAATTCAGCATTCTTTCTTAATAAAAACCCTCGAGAAAGTCAGGATAGAAGGAACATATTTAAACATCATAAAAGCCATTTATGAAAAGCCCACAGCTAACATCATCCTCAATGGGGAAAAACTGAGAGCTTTTTCCCTGAGATCAGGAACACGACAGGGATGCCCACTCTCACCGCTGTTGTTTAACATAGTGCTGGAAGTTCTAGCATCAGCAATCAGACAACAAAAGGAAATCAAAGGCATCAAAATTGGCAAAGATGAAGTCAAGCTTTCACTTTTTGCAGATGACATGACATTATACATGGAAAATCTGATAGACTCCACCAGAAGTCTGCTAGAACTGATACATGAATTCAGCAAAGTTGCAGGATACGAAATCAATGTACAGAAATCAGTTGCATTCTTATACACTAATAATGAAGCAACAGAAAGACAAATAAAGAAACTGATCCTATTCACAACTGCACCAAGAAGCATAAAATACCTAGGAATAAATCTAACCAAAGATGTAAAAGATCTGTATGCTGAAAACTATAGAAAGCTTATGCAGGAAACTGAAGAAGATATAAAGAAATGGAAAAACATTCTGTGCTCATGGATTGGAAGAATAAATATTGTCAAAATGTCAATACTACCCAAAGCTATCTACACATTCAATGCAATCCCAATCAAAATTGCACCAGCATTCTTCTCGAAGCTAGAACAAGCAATCCTAAAATTCATATGGAACCATAAAAGGCCCTGAATAGCCAAAGTAATTTTGAAGAAGAAGACCAAAGCAGGAGGCATCACAATCCCAGACTTTAGCCTCTACTACAAAGCTGTCATCATCAAGACAGCATGGTATTGGCACAAACACAGACACATACACCAATGGAATAGAATAGAAACCCCAGAACTAGACCCACAAACGTATGGCCAACTCATCTTTGACAAAGCAGGAAAGAACATCTAATGGAAAAAAGACAGTCTCTTTAACAAATGGTGCTGGGAGAACTGGACAGCCTCAGGCAGAAGATTGAAACTAGACCACTTTCTCACACCATTCACAAAAATAAACTCAAAATGGATAAATGACATGAATGTGAGACAGGCAACCATCAAAACCCTAGAGGAGAAAGCAGGAAAAAACCTCTCTGACCTCAGCCTCAGCAATTTCTTACTTGATACATCCCCAAAGGCAAGGGAATTAAAAGCAAAAGTGAATTACTGGGACCTTATGAAGATAAAAAGCTTCTGCACAGCAAAGGAAACAACCAACAAAACTAAAAGGTGACCAACAAAATGGGAAAAGATATTTGCAAATGACATATCATACAAAGGGCTAGTATCCAAAATCTATAAAGAGCTCACCAAACTCCACACCTGAAAAACAAATAACCCAGTGAAGAAATGGGTAGAAAACATGAATAGACACTTCTCTAAGGAAGACATCTGGATGGCCAACAGGCACATGAAAAGATGCTCAACGTCGCTCCTCATCAGGGAAATACAAATCAAAACCATACTCAGATATCACCTCATGCCAGTCAGAGTGGCCAAAATGAACAAATCAGGAGACTATAGATGCTGGAGAGGATGTGGAGAAATGGGAACCCTCTTGCACTGTTGGTGGGAATGCAAATTGGTGCAGCCACTCTGGAAAACAGTGTGGAGGTTCCTCAGAAAATTAAAAATAGACCTACCCTATGACCCAGCAATAGCACTGCTAGGAATTTACCCAAGGGATACAGGAGTACTGATGCATAGGGGCACTTGTACCCCAATGTTTATAGCAGCACTGTCAACAATAGCCAAATTATGAAAAGAGCCTAAACGTCCATCAACTGATGAATGGATAAAGAAATTGTGGTTTGGAAGATGGCGGCGTAGGAGGACGCTGGGCTCACTGCGCGTCTGCTGATCACTTAGATTCCACCTACACCTGCCTAAAGAACCCAGAAAACCGCCAGAGGATTAGCAGAACAGAGTCTCCAGAGCCAAGCGCAGACGAGAGGCCCACGGAAGAGGGTAGGAAGGGTGGCGAGGCGGTGAGCGCTCCACGGACTGGCGGGAGGGAGCCGGGGTGGAGAGGCGGTTCGCCAGGCAAGCAGAGCCCCCGAATCTGGCTTGCAAAAGCAGAGGGGCCAGACGGACTGTGTTCTGACAGCAAGCGCGACTTAGCGTCTGGGAGGTCATAAGTTAACAG
Source organism: Neofelis nebulosa (assembly GCF_028018385.1). Taxonomy (NCBI): domain Eukaryota; kingdom Metazoa; phylum Chordata; class Mammalia; order Carnivora; family Felidae; genus Neofelis; species Neofelis nebulosa. The sequence goes on from NC_080790.1 coordinate 70,148,289, forward strand.
CTCTGCTCGAAAAGCGGGAAGGCTGGAGGACAAAGGGAGGGAGAGTTGCTGAGCCCCTGGCAGACAGAGCTCAGGGTGGCGGGGAACAAAGGTGCTCGCCAGTGCCATCTCCCCCACCCATCCCCCAGCCAAAATCCTAAAGGGAACCAGTTCCTGCCAGGGAACCTGCTCGCTCCGAGCAAACACCCAACTCTGTGCTTCTGCGGAGCCAAACCTCCGGCAGCGGATCTGACTCCCTCCCGCTGCCACAGGGCCCCTCCTGAAGTGGATCACCTAAGGAGAAGCGAGCTAAGCCTGCCCCTCCTGCCCCCGTGCACCTTGCCTACCCACCCCAGCTAATACGCCAGATCCCCAGCACCACAAGCCTGGCAGTGTGCAAGTAGCACAGACAGGCCACGCCACCCCACAGTGAATCCCGCCCCTAGGAGAGGGGAAGAGAAGGCACACACCAGTCTGACTGTGGCCCCAGCGGTGGGCTGGGGGCAGACATCAGGTCGGACTGTGTCCCCGCCCACCAACTCCAGTTATACACCACAGCACAGGGGAAGTGCCCTGCAGGTCCTCACCACTCCAGGGACTCTCCAAAATGACCAAACGGAAGAATTCCCCTCAGAAGAATCTCCAGGAAATAACAACAGCTAATGAACTGATCAAAAAGGATTTAAATAATATAACAGAAAGTGAATTTAGAATAAGTCATAAAATTAATCGCTGGGCTTGAAAACAGTATACAGGACAGCAGAGAATCTCTTGCCACAGAGATCAAGGGACTAAGGAACAGTCATGAGGAGCTGAAAAGCACTTTAAACGAAATGCAAAACAAAATGGAAACGACGACAGCACGGATTGAAGAGGCAGAGGAAAGAATAGGTGAACTAGAAGATAAAGTTATTTGAAAAGAGGAAGCTGAGAGAAAGAGAGATAAAAAAATCCAGGAGTATGAGGGAAAAATTAGAGAACTAACTGATACACTAAAAAGAAATGATAAACGCATAATTGGTATTCCAGAGGAGGAAGAGAGAGGGAAAGGTGCTGAAGGGGTACTTGAAGAAATTATAGCTGAGAACTTCCCTGAACTGGGGAAGGAAAAAGGCATTGAAATCCAAGAGGCACAGAGAACTCCCTTCAGATGTAACTTGAATCGATCTTCTGCACGACATATCATAGTGAAACTGGCAAAATACAAGAATAAAGAGAAAATTCTGAAAGCAGCAAGGGATAAACGTGCCCTCACATATAAAGGGAGACCTATAAGACCCGTGACTGATCTCTCTTTTGAAACTTGGCAGGCCAGAAAGGCTTGGCATGATATCTTCAGTGTGCTAAACAGGAAAAATATGCAGCCGAGAATCCTTTATCCAGCAAGTCTGTCATTTAGAATAGAAGGAGAGATAAAGGTCTTCCCAAACAAACAAAAACTGAAGGAATTCATCACCACTAAACCAGCCCTACAAGAGATCCTAAGGGGGATCCTGTGAGACAAAGTACCAGAGACATCGCTACAAGCATAAAACATACAGACATCACAATGACTCTAAACCCGTATCTTTCTATAATAACACTGAATGTAAATGGATTAAATGCGCCAACCAAAAGACATAGGGTATCAGAATGGATAAAAAAACAAGACTGATCTATTTGCTATCTACAAGAGACTCATTTTAGATCCGAGGACACCTTTAGATTGAGAGTGAGGGGATGGAGAACTATTTATCATGCTACTGGAAGCCAAAAGAAAGCTGGAGTAGCCATACTTATATCAGACAAACTAGACTTTAAATTAAAGGCTGTAACAAGAGATGAAGAAGGACATTATATAATAATTACAGGATCTATCCATCAGGAAGAGCTAACAATTATAAATGTCTATGCGCCGAATACCGGAGCCCCCAGATATATAAAACAATTACTCATAAACATAAGCAACCTTATTGATAAGAATGTGGTCATTGCAGGGGACTTTAACAGCCCACTTACAGAAATGGATAGATCATCTAGACACACAGTCAATAAAGAATCAAGGGCCCTGAATGATACATTGGATCAGATGGAGTTGACAGATATATTTAGAACTCTGCATCCCAAAGCAACAGAATATACTTTCTTCTCGAGTGCACATGGAACATTCTCCAAGATAGATCATATACTGGGTCACAAAACAGCCCTTCATAAGTTTACAAGAATTGAAATTATACCATGCACACTTTCAGACCACAATGCTATGAAGCTTGAAATCAACCACAGGAAAAAGTCTGGAAAACCTCCAAAAGCATGGAGGTTAAAGAACACCCTACTAAAGAATGAGTGGGTCAACCAGGCAATTAGAGAAGAAATTAAAAAATATATGGAAACAAACGAAAATGAAAATACAACAATCCAAACGCTTTGGGACGCAGCGAAGGCAGTCCTGAGAGGAAAATACATTGCAATCCAGGCCTATCTCAAGAAACAAGAAAAATCCCAAATACAAAATCTAACAGCACACCTAAAGGAAATAGAAGCAGAACAGCAAAGGCAGCCTAAACCCAGCAGAAGAAGAGAAATCATAAAGATCAGAGCAGAAATAAACAATATAGAATCTAAAAAAACTGTAGAGCAGATCAACGAAACCAAGAGTTGGTTTTTTGAAAAAATAAACAAAATTGACAAACCTCTAGCCAGGCTTCTCAAAAAGAAAAGGGAGATGACCCAAATAGATAAAATCATGAATGAAAATGGAATTATTACAACCAATCCCTCAGAGATACAAACAATTATCAGGGAATACTATGAAAAATTATATGCCAACAAATTGGACAACCTGGAAGAAATGGACAAATTCCTAAACACCCACACTCTTCCAAAACTCAATCAGGAGGAAATAGAAAGCTTGAACACACCCATAACCAGCGAAGAAATTGAATCGGTTATCAAAAATCTCCCAACAAAGAGTCCAGGACCAGATGGCTTTCCAGGGGAGTTCTACCAGACGTTTAAAGCAGAGATAATACCTATCCTTCTCAAGCTATTCCAAGAAATAGAAAGGGAAGGAAAACTTCCAGACTCATTCTATGAAGCCAGTATTACTTTGATTCCTAAACCAGACAGAGACCCAGTAAAAAAAGAGAACTACAGGCCAATATCCCTGATGAATATGGATGCAAAAATTCTCAATAAGATACTAGCAAATAGAATTCAACAGCATATAAAAAGAATTATTCACCATGATCAAGTGGGATTCATTACTGGGATGCAGGGCTGGTTCAACATTCGCAAATCGATCAATGTGATACATCACATTAACAAAAAAAAAAGAGATGAACCATATGAGCCTGTCAATCGATGCAGAAAAGGCCTTTGACAAAATCCAGCACCCTTTCTTAATAAAAACCCTTGAGAAAGTCGGGATAGAAGGAACATACTTAAAGATCATAAAAGCTATTTATGAAAAGCCCACAGTTAACATCATCCTCAATGGGGAAAAACTGAGAGCTTTTTCCCTGAGATCAGGAACATAACAGGGATGCCCACTCTCACCGCTGTTGTTTAACATAGTGCTGGAAGTTCTAGCATCAGCAATCAGACAACAAAAGGAAATCAAAGGCATCAAAATTGGCAAAGATGAAGTCAAGCTTTCACTTTTTGCAGATGACATGACATTATACATGGAAAATCTGATAGACTCCACCAGAAGTCTGCTAGAACTGATACATGAATTCAGCAAAGTTGCAGGATACGAAATCAATGTACAGAAATCAGTTGCATTCTTATACACTAATAATGAAGCAACAGAAAGACAAATAAAGAAACTGATCCTATTCACAACTGCACCAAGAAGCATAAAATACCTAGGAATAAATCTAACCAAAGATGTAAAAGATCTGTATGCTGAAAACTATAGAAAGCTTATGCAGGAAACTGAAGAAGATATAAAGAAATGGAAAAACATTCTGTGCTCATGGATTGGAAGAATAAATATTGTCAAAATGTCAATACTACCCAAAGCTATCTACACATTCAATGCAATCCCAATCAAAATTGCACCAGCATTCTTCTCGAAGCTAGAATAAGCAATCCTAAAATTCATATGGAACCACAAAAGGCCCCGAATAGCCAAAGTAATTTTGCAGAAGACCAAAGCAGGAGGCATCACAATCCCAGACTTTAGCCTCTACTACAAAGCTGTCATCATCAAGACAGCATGGTATTGGCACAAACACAGACACATACACCAATGGAATAGAATAGAAACCCCAGAACTAGACCCACAAACGTATGGCCAACTCATCTTTGACAAAGCAGGAAAGAACATCCAATGGAAAAAAGACAGTCTCTTTAACAAATGGTGCTGGGAGAACTGGACAGCAACATGCAAAAGGTTGAAACTAGACCACTTTCTCACACCATTCACAAAAATAAACTCAAAATGGATAAAGGACCTGAATGTGAGACAGGAAACCATCAAAACCTTAGAGGAGAAAGCAGGAAAAGACCTCTCTGACCTCAGCCGTAGCAATCTCTTACTCGGCACATCCCCAAAGGCAAGGGAATTAAAAGCAAAAGTGAATTACTGTGACCTTATGAAGATAAAAAGCTTCTGCACAGCAAAGGAAACAACCAACAAAACTAAAAGGCAACCAACGGAATGGGAAAAGATATTTGCAAATGACATATCGGACAAAGGGCTAGTATCCAAAATCTATAAAGAGCTCATCAAACTCCACACCCGAAAAACAAATAACCCAGTGAAGAAATGGGCAGAAAAAAAGGAATAGACACTTCTCTAAAGACGACATCTGGGTGGCCAACAGGCACATGAAAAGATGTTCAACGTCGCTCATTATCAGGGAAATACAAATGAAAACCACACTCAGATATCACCTCACGCCAGTCAGAGTGGCCAAAATGAACAAATCAGGAGACTATAGATGCTGGAGAGGATGTGGAGAAATGGGAATCCTCTTGCACTGTTGGTGAGAATGCAAATTGGTGCAGCCGCTCTGGAAAGCAGTGTGGAGGTTCCTCAGAAAATTAAAAATAGACCTACCCTATGACCCAGCAATAGCACTGCTAGGAATTTACCCAAGGGATACAGGAGTACTGATGCATAGGGGCACTTGTACCCCAATGTTTATAGCAGCACTGTCAACAATAGCCAAATTATGGAAAGAGCCTAAATGTCCATCAACTGATGAATGGATAAAGAAATTGTGGTTTATATACACAATGGAATACTACGTGGCAATGAGAATAAATGAAATATGGCCTTTTGTAGCAACGTGGATGGAACTGGAGAGTGTGATGCTAAGTGAAATAAGCCATACAGAGAAAGACAGATACCATATGGTTTCACTCTTATGTGGATCCTGAGAAACGTAACAGAAACCCATGGGGGAGGGGAAGGAAAAAAAAAAAAAAGAGGTTAGAGTGGGAGAGAGCCAAAGCATAAGAGACTGTTGAAAACTGAGAACAAACTGAGGGTTGATGGGGGGTGGGAGGGAGGGCAGGGTGGGTGATGGGTGTTGAGGAGAGCACCTTTTGGGGTGAGCACTGGGTGTTGTATGGAAACCAATTTGACAGTAAATTTCATATATTAAAAAATAAAAAAAATAAATAAATAAAAAATAAAAATAAAAATAAAATAAAAATAAAAGAAATTGTGGTTTATATACACAATGGAGTACTACGTGGCAATTAGAAAGAATGAAATATGGCCCTTTGTAGCAATGTGGATGGAACTGGAGAGTGTGATGCTAAGTGAAATAAACCATACAGAGAAAGACAGATACCATATGGTTTCACTCTTATGTGGATCCTGAGAAACTTAACAGAAACCCATGGGGGAGGTGAAGGAAAAAAAAAAGAGGTTAGAGTGGGTGAGAGCCAAAGCATAAGAGACTCTTAAAAACTGAGAACAAACTGAGGGTTGATGGGGGGTGGGAGGGAGGGGAGGGTGGGTGATGGGTATTGAGGAGGACACCTTTTGGGATGAGCACTGGGTGTTGTATGGAAACCAATTTGGCAATAAATTTCATATATTGAAAAAAAAATGTCTCACACTGCTAGAAAGATTCTTGCTTTTATTTATTCATCCAAGTAACTGCTTTCACTCTGCAAATTAAGAATGCCTTCTTTTCATTAATAAAAAGTATTTGTTTATTTTACCCAGTCAGCTTTCAAAAGACCAGTCTTTCTCAAGAAAATGATAAGGCGAATTAATAAATCCTAATATATCTGGAATAGTCCACTTATTCTATGAAAAAGAACAAAGTTAATAATGTTATTTGTCTTTGAAAGGTTGGTAAGAAGATCAATGAATGAATGAATAGCAATTTATCATACACTTTGAAAGGCTAATGCATACCTGAAAAGTTCCATAGCTTTCTCTTTCTTCTGTACTTCAAGTCAACTCAATACTCTGTTAGCTATATAACATCCTTCTGGTCTAAATTCCAGAAGTGTGAGGGATTTTCCCCCAACCCTAACGTCTTGAGAAATGTCAGGCAATAGAAGTAAGAGAGAGAAACTATTCAAAGATTGAAAAATGAAACTTTGAGCACTGTTCTAGAGGTGGTGATAAGGCCAGAAGCAAGAACAGGGTCAGCCTGTCTTTGCAATTCTGGCTGATTTGAACAGAAGAACTAAAGAGGATGAAATCAAAAGAAACGATAAATGAAAACACTAATTACTTTCTAGTGTCCTCATGTATAATTTCAAAAGAAATCTCAGTCTTTAAATGGCATTGAGTATGGGATCAAGTGAATACACAGTAACACTAAAAAGCAATCAATGTCTGTTACCCACCCACCTCCTCCTCTTATATCTGTATCTTAAAAAACTTATGTCTTAAAAAAATATATTTTGTTGATAATGACTTTTTTTAAGACTACCATTTGAGTATGCATTGTTTCCTCATTACATCTCTGAGTTTCCATAATTCATTAAAAAGGATATGTGAGTTAGTTGGTGAAAGAATGGGCTTAGTCTCCTATTTCAGCCCTTAAGAAATGAATCATTATCTGAGTGAAGTGAGGATGTCTTAAGGTTTTGCTTAAATCATTGTAACTACTGGTCATACCTTTATTACAGAGTAATCTTCATTTAGGAATAGATCACAGACACAGCAACTAGTCTGAATCAATACTAAAAGTCAAAGATACTGAGTTTTTCAGGAAGAATTTGAAGTTTCATTTTTTGAAAATCCAACAGAACTGCTTAAGAACTTGAAAACTCTTTTTGATTTTTGGGGGTCCACAATAATTAAAGGAAGTTACAGCCATTTTCCATATACTCCCCACCCCTGTAGCAATTGTTCTTTTAGTTTAATACTTTTTATTTATTTTTGTTTGGTACAAAATATCAGGGACCCCACTAAGTTTTTTTACAATTCTATGAATATATTGCAAGTTCAGGCTAGGTGGTTGGATTTGCATCACACCCTGATGTTCTAAAGTTGTAGGCAGGGTAAATGATATATATTCTTAACTCTAATCTACCCAGAAACAAATGACATTTGGGGCAGATCCTGGTGAAAAAGGTAATTGAACTTTTGTTTTGATTAGAACTGGAAAGAGAGAAATAGACAAGTATAGAAGTTGCTGTTTCCTTCGTGACATCACATAGCTTTATATGCCTATGACCCACCAATGGAATTTTTAAAAAAATAAGAAACATACGTCTGTGAGTTGTGATTACAGATGTGCTTACATCCTATTAAATGTTTTTTTTAAGTTGGCCTAATAAGTTATACCATATCTAATTATAAACTGAAAATATTTATGAAATTTTAAGAAAGCCTTGTGTCAGATATTTCTTAAAATGAAATTTAAGAGTTTCATATATGGATAGTAGATGTCAAGGATGAGGAATCAAAAATAATACCCAAAATATCTGTCAGCTAGCACAAATAGGGGAGAGCTCCATGGGAAGATCAGTAGATAAGAACCCAAATTTTGATTGCAGGAATATGGCATCAGAAGTTACTCATCCACAGAACCCCTATCACTCAATCCCACCTAGTTTGTATTCTTCTCTTTGTACTATTCTCTATCCACACTGGCCTTCAGTTTCCTGCCTCAAGTATTTTGCACTTTCTGTTTTTTCTGTCAAAACCATTCTTCTCAAATATACTTGATTCTACTCATCCATCTCACCTTTCAGGTATCAATTTACATATTATCCCCTCAGAGACCCTCCTTAAATATCATATTCTAATTAACTTCCCACTCCCTTTTATTCACTATGACAGCAAACATTGTTTTGTTGCCAGCATAGCAATTCTTGCCGTCTGTAATTATTTTCTTTCTTTTTTTTCCTAATAATTGTTTATGTCTCGCTCCCACTAGACTATAAACTTTAGAAGGCAGAGACTTTGCCTAACTTGCTAACTTTTATATCTGGAAACTTGTATCTAAAAGGAGTTCCACAGATATGTGTTCAATGAATGAGTATGCATATGAATTAGACCCTAATATGAAAATGACCAAGTGGTATGGTTCCATATATCAAAAAGCTTAGTACCTTTAGCACAATGTTCCCTACATAAGTAAAGGCATTGTTATAGGTATCTCCCATTCCAGAAAAATGACCTGTAAGCCTATTTCCTGTTTTCTCTCTAAATTTTGAATTCTCTATGATATTTGAAATATATTTTTCTTTTGTATTTTTTGGGTTGCGAACTTTTAAAAATATATATTTTATTTTTGTAAGAACATTTACCATGAGACCTACTTTCTTAAAACCTTTTAAATGTATAATATATTATTGTTGACTAAGGGTACAATGTTGTAAAGCAGATCCTGGGAGCTTATTCATCTTACTTAACTGAAACTTTGTGCCTATTTTTTAGTCACTCTCCATTTTTCCCTGCTCCCAGTCCCACTCTTTGATTTTATAAATTTGACTATCTTAGATACCTCATATAGGGGGATTATGCAGCATTTGTTTTTCTATGACTGCCTTATTTCACTCAGCATAAAGTCGTCATGGTTCATTCATGTTGTAGAATGTGACAGACTCCCTTCCTTTTTAAGGTCCAATAATATTCCCTGCACATATATACCACATTTTCTTTATCCATTCAACTGTCAGTATTTAGGTTACATACATATCTTGGCTATTGTGAATAATGCTGTATTAAACATAAGAGTGAAAGAGATCTCTTCAGGATACTGATTTCAATTATTTTGGATAAATACTCTGAAGTGGGATTGCTGGATCATATGATAGCTCTAGTTTTTAACTTTGTTTGAAATCTTCATGCTGTCTACGCAAGTCTCTTGCCCTTGATAGTTTCTTTGGAGAATGGTGAGATGTGGGATTACAAAATTCTTTATGAGAATTCCATAGAATCCACTGTTTCTGGATCAAAGAGACCCAAGAACCTTCATAGCTCCATTTTTAAGAGGTATTTTATTTCTAACACTTAGAGATAAAGAGAAAGAGAACAAGGCCCTCTCTCTGTTTCCTATTCTTAACATTGCAACTAGATATGCAGACTACTATTTTCAGTTTCTAATTGTCTTTTGTACTATTTTTGATCCCCTGACACAGGTAAAGGGAGAGGTTAGCTATGAGGGAGCACTAAAAACTTAAAGTTTTCATTAGCAACTCAATCCAAGCCAGGCCATATCCAAGCCATAATTTGTCTATCGGGCCTTAGAGGGGTGAGATCAATTATGTCACTGAATGACTTGGTTCCTGGCTTTAGGCCATCTTCTTCAAAAAAACAGGGATTGGGGCGCCTGGATGGCTCAGTCGGTTGAGCATCCGACTTGGGCTCAGGTCATGATCTCATGGTTCGTGGGTTCGAATCCCACATCAGGCTCTGTGCTGACAGCATAGAGCCTGGAGCCTGCTTTGGATTCTGTGTCTCCCTCTCTCTCTGCTCCTCCCCCACTCATGCTCTATCTCTCCTTCAAAAATAAATTTTAAAAAAAATTAAAAAAAAAAAAAAAACAGATTATGCTAATAGGGTACGTGGATTGAATTTTAGCACTAATTCTTTTCCTTCACCTGACCTTTGGGGGATGTCAGTATTCTGACATCACATATAGGGTATGTTTTATTCACTAGTTGCTAATTATAATAAAATATAGTTTCTGAAATCTGATCATCTGATACCTCTTATTGCACTTCAAAGAGTAGAAGTTCTTTTTTGTTTGAATATCCTTATTTTTATTGAGAAAGTATATATTCAGATGTTGGTTTTCATTATCTAACCCTCTGCTGAAATTATTCCTTCTGTGGTTAGCTCAGAATGATATGATATATTGGTAGACCAAGCAGTATTTAATGCTGCTGATCATATGCTTGGCAACAAGAAAAACCAGAAATAAAGGATCATATAACAAATCCTACAATCCTGGGGTCAAGTTACCATGGTTATGTCTTCTAAGTATATACCGGCAGTAATTTTCTTCCTTCCAAATTCACACAATTTTTTTCAAGAACTTTCTAATTCTAGTGGCTGTATTCAACTATTTTTTCACTACTTTGCAGAAAAAAAATGTCAGTGAGAAAGAAATAGGATAGCCACCTATTCATCATGCTTATTTACTCCCTTTGGTTATTCTGCCAAACTTAGTAACAGCTGTCACTAAAGATGGAATTTTTTATCCCTGAGATTTTTGTCAATATCTTTGGGAGAAATCATTTGATTGTGACATACTTCTTAAGAAGTATTTATATATCTTCAGTCATCTCTAACATTTGTCACATGCAACTGCATGTAGTTATTTCTGAATTTTATTCAAATTACTTGATGCTAAGAGTTTTTATTTGACCTGTAGCTCCCAAATTAGATAGACTTTTGAAAATGAGATAAGCTTGCATGTGTTAGTAATTTTTATTTTTGTGTGTGGTAAAGAATAATTGAAATTTAGAACTAATATTTACATCTTTTTGTTTGATGCACATCTTTGAACAAATCTTTCAATATCAGTTCTTTTCTCAAGGACGTAAACATGCCTTTTCCTCTTATGAAGCAGTTCTAACTTTAATTGTCAGCATCTTCCATATAGCGATTTCCCCCAAAATATGAGACTGGCACACACTTTACATGTATGCAATGACTGGTAAAAATAAGTTGGATATTATGTTAGTACACACTGCACACTTTTAGCATAATGATGGTAATTGTCTCATGATGCAATATATCACACCTTAGATTCTAAGATAAATTTTTAAAACTTGAAACTACCTCATATTTTAATTAGGCAGCTTCCAGTTCACTAATCCCAATACTTTGTCTCTTTTGCTCAGTACAAATGATTGACTTACTTTAGTTTACATTTTTTTAGTGAACTTTCTACTTTTCCCCCCACATTAACTTGATTTTGAAATTCCTCCAATTCTCTTGCAAAAATGAATCTCATTTTTTTTAAATGACTCTGAATTTTATTAGGTCTTATTTTCATGTATGTTCTGTTATATCCAGAGCCAACATCTTCTACAGCCATCCTGTTGCTGATTTCTATTTTAAAGAAAACATCTAATATACACACTTATTTTGATCCAAGTCTCTCTCTTTTGTTTTCCCTTAGTGCTTGTGTGCATGTACACACACACACACACACACACACACACACACACATTAACAAAACAAATACATAAAAAAGCAAAAATAACCAACTGGCTTTTTTTTCTTTCTGACTGTCCACCAGATCAGTTACTAACGGCAAGGTTAATAAGTCATTGAATGCTCTATAAGGCAAAGACAATAAAGATATGCCTACAACAAACTCCATATCTACTGCTGAAGAGATGTACCAGGCTTATTTTCTTCACCTTTAACACAGGAAAATGTGCACTTACCAAGATAAACATTAGTATTAAATCTAAAATCTTATTTTCAGAATTAGTAAACTTAATTAGTATGAGCTTCTAAACAGCCAAAACAGGAACAAAAGGATTTTCCTTTAGGTTCTCTCTCCCTTTTTTAAATTAACTATCCCTCTTAGACAATTCATTTAAGTTTCCTTTTTAAAAGCATTAACTAGCCCTGGGGAACCTGGGTGGCTTAGCTGGTTAAGTGTCCTACTCTTGATTTCAGCTCAGGTCTTGATCTCCCCGTTCGTGAGTTTGAGCCCTGCATCAGGCTCTGCACTGACAGTGTGGAGGCTGCTTGGGATTCTCCCTCTTCCTCTCTGTCACTTCCATGCTTTCTCTCTCAAATAAATAAATAAATAAATAAATAAATAAATAAATAAATAAAAATGCAAGCATTAACAAGCCCTTAAGCAAGGTAAATAAAGGAGACCATATGTAATTTGAAAATCTCAGAAGATGAATATAGTACGCACTCTCTCCTCAGTTGAGAACCATGGTCCCAAAACATTCTGGCACAAAGGAATCATGGTCACCCTGTATTTTTCTTCTTCTTCCTGACTTTCAGTTGTCTGTCTCTAAATTTACCCTAAGGTTAGATGTGAAATACAAAGGGAAAAAAAGTCCTATATTTTTAAGTGAAGTATTATGTGGTTTTAGCATTTGTGTTGCAACTATTGCAAAAAAGCCAGCAGTCTTTTTTTTTTTTTTAACCAGTATTCCTAAGATAACCAAGAAGAGGCACAAAGGACAAATCCTTACATCTACTGCCCCAGTTTCACTTCTTTGCCTTCCATATATTTCCCCTAAGTAATTATGATATAAATGCATTCATTTGTTATTGTTGATAACCAAATTTCCGGAGATTACAGGATGCTCAAAGGAAAGAGAAAGATGATGAGGAGCTAATAACAAAGGATCAGAAGTTATGAACAGATAGATGTCAGGAGTTCGCAAGTTCTGAAAAAAAAAAAAAAAAAAAGAAGTCATCAACTTTTCTTTTATAGTTAGTTAGCCTTCCCAATAGCATTAGAGATTTGCTAGGTCAATAACATCTTGACTTTAGGTGACATGACTGAGCAGATGAAAGTGTATCATGTAGTTCACTGTAATTTGTCTACAAATTATTACACAATGGCATTAAGGTTTCAAAAGTCTCTCCTCTATGGTTTTTAAATATTATTCTCAGAGAAGTTTCTATATGCTTTTCTGAGGTAACGACAGTGCTTTCAAGTTTTAGAGACATTTCTGTATTATTTCAAAAATGGTAATTTCTGATTTTCTATAAAAGGATTTTTACTACATTATGCAAGAACATCTCATTATTGCTTTGCATTTGCCACCACTAAATTTTCCTACCTTCCTTCTTTGAGATATGTTGAATTGCTTTCAAATTAGTAACATTTTTGAAGAAGAATTTTGCTTCTTCAAGTTCAATCATCCTTAAGTACAGTTGTGTGTGTGTGTGTTTTCAGCAAGCTCTAATATTTTTCTCTTTCAAATTTTACTTCAAATGGGATAGCAAGCTGGCTTTGCAGAGTGCTTTTTCTCTCATTTCTCTTTTTTGACTTCAGCTCCTTACATCTTGATGGACCAAACTACTTGTCACTCACAGTTCACAATTTGAAAGAGAAAGCAATTATAGGACCCGGCCCCCACCCCGCCCCACCACAACAGTTCCATATACAGCTAGTGACATATCCCTTTGCTTATTGTCCAATAATGCAAGTATTAATCATCAAACTCATGATATGTATGGAAACCTTACTGAGATGTATACAGAATACATTGTTAGTTCCCCTCCAGAATTTCCTACTTTCTTACAAGTCAATCTATCTTCACATATGGCATATCTCATTGATTTTTGTTTATAAACAAAACATTGATTTTGGTGAAAAGATGTTTTGTACCATTTTGCGATGGGTGACAAATTCTATACTACAAGGTCAGTCAAATATCTTAATTTCATTTCATAGAATCTTGCGTTTATACTTTACTCATGCTTTATCCTCCTGTTTAACTTATCTCCCTGTTTTGCTTGTACCAGAAGAATCCTCATAACTTCTCCAAACCAATTTTTCTATCCCCCCGGGTCTCCTGGATCTTTGGCAGCCAGCACCAATAGATCGCTGACTTCTTGAAACTGCTGAAGAAACTCACCATTGTCACACTTTGTACATATAGTATAAACGACCTAGTTTTAGTAATTAACTCAATTACAGGATCCTTCATTTCTGTAACTTTGTTTACTTTTACCTGTACAGTATATATGAGCAGCATCCACTAAATGTGAACTAGATTAATCTATTTAAATAAGTTACTTTCTAACATTATTTTCTGGAGTAAAAGCTACCAATTTTAAACTTTTGTACCATATCTAATTGCTCAATCTATAATCTAAACCCTTTCAGAAATGTTACAAGAGATGGAAAAGGTAAAGCACAAAATGTCTTAAAGCTCTTTAAGGCATCATGTCTGTTTATAGGGTTATATAGCATCCTTCAATATTTTACAGTTTTATCAGATTCTCTAATATCTAAGGAGGGAGCCCTTACCACTTAGATTCTATTGTAGTGATAACACAGATATAATGGATACTGAGTTCCTTCAAAAGAATGTTCTAAAGAAATAACTGTTATTTGGTTTCACTTTTCAAATACAAAATAAAGAGGATAAATCAAGCAAAATTATGCTACACAATGGTGAATCTGACTCAGAGTTTTTAAATCTTCTGATTTATACATAATGTAGAAAATTGATTAGAATGATTGTCACAGATTAAATTCTCCTATGGGCGGCAAACCCTAAATGCCCTTCAAATCCTCATAAGAATTCTGAAAGGCATGAGTGGGGAACTCATGTTCAGTGATGATAATAACATTCCAAGGCCACAGAGATAAATGGAGCAGCTAAGATTAAACAAAGTTTAACCTACTCTAAATCCCATTTCCTTTGCACTATTCTCAAACTGTGCAAATAAAATCTTGACTTAAGTAAAAGAATGGGTATTTTTTACTTCTGTTGCATTTACTGAACAATTTAAATAAATAAAATAGAAATTTGCAACACTCCAAAAACTACCAAATGGAATATGCTGAAATTTAAGAAATATATTAACTTTCATTATGCTCTCTCCTTTTACTTGTCATGCTTATAATTGCTCAATGAGTCAAGGACAACAAAATACACACAAGACTAGCTAGATAGCAGTAGGCAGAGAGCTAAGGTTTATAAAAATAAAAAAATAAATAAAAAAATGAACAGAATCCTAGCCCAAATGTGCAGAAGTGAAGCAGATATTGGTTTGGCTAATTTGGCTAGACTGTAGAACATCACCCTGTATTCAATAAATAAAGTCATAAAAGAAAAAAAAAATAGGTTAGTTGATAAATGATAATAAATAAATACAGGATAAATTAAAAGTTGGCAGATATTCTGATATTAAAGTATCAAGATGCCTTTCGCACCCACCCACCTCCAACCAGGGTTTGCTAGGGAGCTCATCACTTAAATGGTTCTCAAGAGTGATATTTTACCTGTGCCAGGTGTCCACACCTCAGTATAGTTGCAACATCAGAAAATGGACTTTATGGGGATATTAAGCTATATGTGAAAGCATGAAACAAAAATAATTAGAGCCAACTTAATGCACTTTAAACTATAAATTTTGTGTAGGGTTGGGTTACCTGTGCTTCGAAGCTGGAGAGCTGCTAGAAACTCTGGCATCATACCTTTCTCCATCCCTCACCCTACATCTCTCTTTACTCATTTGCTTCAATTGCCTATTGAGATCATCTTTTTCTCCTCCCTAAACTGTAAGTCAAGACACAGCAGCTCATAACACACTTGTATGTGCCATGGAAACTGTTTTCTTCCTCTTTCTCTTTCTTTCCCTATTGATTTTGTGTTAAAATTACTGAAAAAGAGACTCTTACCCAACTTTGAAAAATTTTACCCATTCTGATCCTGTTTACCATTGGTGAGATCATATATATACAACTATGGCTGCAGGAGCCTTTCCTAAAAACAGGGGTGAATTACAGAACTCTTGTAAACTAGAAGACACTCAGTTTTCAGGTTGAGTAGTCTACCCTTGCAAGGAGGAAAGGCATCAGACACTATGGAACCAAATTTGTAAGAACACAATTCACAAACCTCAGCTTATTTAGTTTTATTGGATATTTATCTGGCAGGACAAATGCAACAATTACTTATTCAAATAATTCTCTTCTGCTAGGCTTATGATTTATCAATAACTGACAAAAGGTATAAAAGGGACTATGATACATATCAAAACATTAGTAGTGGTTATCTTCAGGTGTGACAGATAAGTTTTTGCATAATTTTTGATACAATTTATCTTTGCTTTCTAAATATTTTATATTGACTATGTACAACTTTTTAAAATATATAAAACAAAAGATTATATACATTTTGATATATACATACACAAACACATGTACACAAATTATATCAAGATGTATATAACTTAAACTATATAATATATATTCTTTTATTTAATTTACTTTAAAGTAACAACACTCCACTTTCCCATTCATGAATACATAGAAGCAATGCCTTCCTTTTCTAGAATATTTCAGCACTAAACACTCATCTCTGAACAGTGCTCCCAAGGTCTACTTCTTTTAATAAGGCCTATGCCAGAATCTAAAACCATGGAAGAACATGTTTGAAAGTCTTTCCTGGTAGGTTTGTATTAAAGAACACTTAGATCTAGGGGAATTTTTTCTTTAACGTTAAATCTCCATCCATTCTGTAACATCTGAGGTACGTTTCAATGATGATATTCAATCTTAGAAAATGCATGAGCTAAAAAGTTTGTCTTGCATGAAAACTATGTTATCTCTTCACCTGCCATTTAGTGCAGCTGTGACATTCAGGTGGGAGCCAAAAATAAGAGGAAAAAATTCTTCCTGGCTTGCCCCATCTTCCCCTCTCCCTGCACCCGCTGATATCCAGCAATATTCCATACATTTAGTTGAGAAACAAAACCAAATACTTTTTCAGAGGTTACTAACATAATGATGGTCCTATAACAGCCCATGCATTGTGAATATTCTTGAAACTTTGGTGCTTGAGTCTAACATTTTTCATGAATCTTACTTTCGTGATGGTCAATCCACCAGCTTTTCAAATTGCAGTAAAAACTATCTATGAAGGTATTCAGTGGATTGATGAATGATGCTAAAATGCCCTAGATAAGTTTGATGATGAGAAGTTTTCACCTCTAAACATCAGCCAATTCCTGAACTATATAACGTATTCACTCAGATAAAAAAGCCTAATTAACTATGAATCTATACACGTGTAGTATTATATATATTATGCAGATGGTTTCTAAAAAATAAAAGAAAATAAACTTCTTGTATAATGGAATTTCTTTGCACTCTACTATTTTGACACAGAATATCAAATCATGAATTTGAAAAAAGCACAAAATATTACATATGTTCCTAAACCTACTGCTACCATAATTGCTTCTCTTTCTGCCGGAAGTAAATGTGATCCACAAAGCCATATCATTTTCACAAAATGTTGTTGGCTTCTTAAAATATTATTTCTGTCCATTAATTTTAAGGAACAACTTAATATACAATTAGAGAAGCCATGCTAAAATGTTAATGAATGACATATTACTATATTAATGTAACATAATACATAATATTAATATACAACTAGAAAAGTCACATTCAGGCTGATAAACAGTAAAACATCAAAAGTAAAGGACTTTTACTTTGATTTATGCACAGTCAATGGATACCTAACTCTCTTGATCTGAAAGTTATAAAGAATTTCTGCTTTAATTTTGGAAAAAAAGATGGCCTTTGGAGTCTGTCCCTGAGTCAAATCATAGTACCACACTCAGCCACTCAGTGATTCCAAGCATGTTATTTACTATATTGCCACTCAAAGTTTCATCTAAAACTTTTACAGGACATTGTAATAGATACTTTTTAAGTTATTACGAAGATTAAATAACACTGTATAGCACAACTGTACAGAATAATATCTTCAAAAATGTATAGTTTTGTTTCTTTTCTCAGTAAAAAAATATGTTACTGTTCATTAAAGAAATCCAATACAACTCTGGATGATAGGCCATTTGCATCTTATTTATTTATATTATTTTATATGTTTTATAAATATGTTTATTAAATTAAATATTAATATTAAAATATTACTTATTTTTATTGTTTAAGGGAGGCTATTTTTTTGTCTCAGGGGCCAATGATATTTAGATAAATAGTAATGGGATATTTCATGTTAATGTCTGAGAAGACAATATTGTAAAAAATGCACATTTTCCAGAAATTAATTTATCAATTTCCCCAAATTATACTCAAAATACAGCAGTTTTTTTCATTAGACTGATAACCTGAGTTTAAATTTTTCATGGGAAGTACAAAGTACCAGGAATAGAAGGACTCAGTTGGGAGTATTACTCGGTATCAAAAAATATTATACAAGTATAATAATTAAAACAGCAATGTATTGTTGGAGGATTAGAAAAAATATAATAGTGAATCATGAAAGAGCAGCAAGAAATAAACATGTGCATATATTCATACTCAGTGTGTGACAAAAGTGATGTTCCAGAAAAGAGATTAAATAATCTAAGCACACCCAAAATCTTAAAATGTGTATCTTTCTCACACTATACTTAAAAATAAAAATAAATTCCAAATGGATAAAAGAACTTAGAGAATTTTTTTAAGTTTAATTATTTATTCTGAGACAAAGGGAGAGAGAGAGAGAAAGAGAGAGGGGGGGTAGGGGAGAGGCAGAGAGAGGAAGAGAGAGATAATCCCAAACAGGCTTTGCACTGTTGGGGCGGAGCCCAATGTGGGGTTCAAACCCACAAACCATGAGATCGTGACCTGGGCTGAACCAAGAGTCAGACACCTAACTGACTGAGCCACCCTGTCGCCCCCAAATGGATAAAAGAACTTAAATGTAAAAGGCATAGCTGTAAATATTTTCAAGGACAATATAGAGAAAGTATCTTTGCGACCTTAGAGTAAGAATTTATTTAACAAGCTATAACACATGTATACTCTACAGGAAAAAAATGGATAACTCAAATCTATTAGAATAAAATTCTTATTTTAGTTTAAAAATACAATGAAGAGGTAATATATGTAAATTTTGGAAAAGTATTTCCATCACATAACTGACTGAGACTAGTGTTAATTCAGAGGAAGGTGTATTGGATGGGATACAGAGTGCACATCTAAGATAGGTCATAGATGTTTATAAAGCTCTAATTCTTAAAGTGGCAATAATCAAATGAACAATTAATTTAATTATTATGCTGTGAACTGTTCATAAAGACCTTATACAATCTTTTGTATGTCACTTAAAAATAAAAATAAAAATAAATTTTACCAACAAATAAAATATATGACCTAAAAAAAAAGTTAGGGGAAAACCTTCATGAGATTGTATTTGGCAAAGATTTCTAGGATAAGACACTAAAAGCACAGGCAACAAAAATAAACATAGATAATTGGACTACATGAAAACACATCAACAATCTGATAAAGGGTCAAAGTCCAGAAAATATGAAGAACACCTATAACTCAACAATAACAACAAACAACCTGATTAAAAAATGGGAAAGGGGGCGCCTGGGTGTCTCAGTTGGTTAAGCGTCTGACTTAGGCTCAGGGCATCATCTCATGCTTTGTGAGTTTGAGCCTCACATCAGGCTCTGTGCTGACAGCTCAGAACCTGGAACCTATTTCAGATTCTGTGTGTGTATCTCTCTGTGTCCCTCCCCTAATTGCACTCTGTCTCTCTCTCTCAGAAAAAAAAAAAAAAAAAAAAAAAAAATTTTTTAGTGAGAAAAGGACTTGAACAGACATTTCTCCAAAGATACAAATGGTAAAAAAAAAAAAAAAAAAAAAAAAAAAAAAAACATAAAAAGATGCTCGATATCACAAATCATTAGGTAAATGCAAATCAAAAACAAAATGAGATACCATATCACACCCATCTGGCTGTTATCAAAACAACAGCAGCAGCAACAACAACAACAACAAATGAAAACAAGTGTCAGTGAGGAGGTGGAATAATAAAAACCCTTGGGCACTGATGGTGGGAATGTAAAATGATGCAGTCACTATGAAAAACAGTATGGGGGGGCGCCTGGGTGGCGCAGTCGGTTAAGCGTCCGACTTCAGCCAGGTCACGATCTCGCGGTCCGTGAGTTCGAGCCCCGCGTCAGGCTCTGGGCTGATGGCTCGGAGCCTGGAGCCTGTTTCCAATTCTGTGTCTCCCTCTCTCTCTGCCCCTCCCCCGTTCATGCTCTGTCTCTCTCTGTCCCAAAAATAAATAAAAAAACGTTGAAAAAAAAAAAAAAAAAAAAAAAAGAAAAACAGTATGGGAGTTCCTCAAAAAAAAAAAAAATAGAATTACCATATGATCCAGCAATTCCACTTCTAGATATATAGCAAAAAAAATCTGAAAGCACTATCTCAAAGAGACATTAGTAAACAATGTAAATGTACTTAACACTACTGATGATAAATATTATATAATACATATTTTACCAAAATATTTCACAATTTTATTTTAGAGAGAGAGTGAACATGTGAGCTGGGAAGAGGGCAGAGAGAGAGAAAGAGAATTTTAAGCAGGCTTCATGCTCAGTGCAGAACCTTATGCAGGGTTTGATCCCACAACCCTGGGATCATGACCTGAGCTGAAATCAAGAGTCAGACGCTCTATTAACTGAGCCACGTAGGTGCCCAAACACGTTAAAAAAAAAAAAAAAAAAAAAAAAAAAAAAAGATTAAATCTTTCTTTGGTGATAAACATCAAGTGAAGAAGTGTCTGTGATTGGCATAAAAATGTCTCAAAAGCTACTTCTTTCAAATGAGCTTGAGATATTGCATTCATTTTTTTGTCTTTTAAGTAGTCTTTTGATTTTATACATGCAATAAAAATAGTTCTCAGAATAACTCAGATAGTAGTTTTTCTATATTTTTCTAGGTTACAAGACCTTCAGGAGGTTATGTGTGCTACGGGCTGATTTGTATATCATAATACCATGTCAATTATTTTTAGTTAAATAAAATCAATGAGTCAACATGTTCAATGAGCTTACTAAAGCAGTTGAAACAATCTCATGAATCAGTGGAAAGGCTTTTATTCATTATACTAACTTGTATTTCAGAAATCTGAGTCTCAGTAGAGGTATGTCTAGTCTCAGCAAAGCTGTATTTTTAGTAACCAAATCTTGCCTTTTGCTTAGAAATGCAAGAGGTCCTATTGCATATAAGCTCTTCATCTCTTTGTATAGGACCGGTTTTGTTGTGGCATCCATATATTCTGATTCCATGTCAAATATATGGGAAAGTGTGTGTGTGTGTGTGTGTGTGTGTGTGTGTGTGTGTGTGTGTATGTGTGTGTGTGTGTGTGTGTGTGTCTTCAGATCAGTTCATGACTGATCTTAGAGAGTGTCCATGAGGTTGTTACTAAGAATTGAAGATTTATTTACTTCTTTTACTATAAATATCAGGAAAAGAGGGAAGGTAAAAAATCATTGTCTAAGCTTGCACTGTTTTGCAAACTTGAATTTAGACTTCTTATGTGCACTGGTTTTTGCAAAAGAGCAGTGGATAACGGATAAACTGTCATAGAGTGAGAAATATTTACTCTAAAAATGGGAAGGATTTTAATTTGATCATTCATCATCCATCTCTGTTGATCCTTTGCTCATATGGTGTGATCCTTTGCTAGAATGTGTTGCTGGTGACACAAAAAAACAGTTAGCATTCTTATTGCTAACATTTGTAACCCTTCTAGAAACAAATTCTGACAAGCTGAAGCTTGGTGGGATACTAGCTATTCATTTCTTTGAAATGTTTCATGTATACATTATTTATATCTTACTGTATGTGTTAACAAATGCAATAAGTTGCACTGCCAGTGGAAAAGATGAGCTGCCTTTCCACAAATCAATAATAATTAAGACAAATCACTTATATTTCAATAGATTATATATTCCCAGAAACCTTGAAAGAAAGATAATATTTATGGTTAAAATTATGAAGCTAATGTCACTAAAATTCATTAAATATATGGAGAAATAGTGTAGTTGGAAATTCAATAATGACAAATTTTCTGCATTTGCATTTAAGAAGAAGAGAATGGAAATTCTGAAGAGGAATTAAACCTTCATACTAATAGTTAAACCACTGTTAAGTTCAGTAAACTGAATTGTGAGTAGACAACCTATCACTGGATATGTATTCCTTTTCTAACCAATCTCTTTCTTTGATGCATTAGAGAGAAAAGCATATGTTGATATATATTCAATAATTCTGTTGCTGTCAAAATATTTCTACAGACCTGAGATATAATTACAACTGGACAGATAATTACTTGAGTGTTGCTTTTCATTACTGTGTCCATATAAATAATTATATAAAATATGTCCTTCAAGACAGATAAAGAAGATATGCTTCCTGGATGACTTTTTAGCACATAATAAACTACTTCCCATCTGATTCACTTCTGGGCATTAGAGAACAAACCCTAGGGCTTTATATGTGAATCATAAAACTAGAGACATACATGAGTGAAAGTCAACAGTGCAACCTCTGTAGATTACATTCCAGAAACATGAACTAACTACCACAGAAATAAACAAGAAGATCAGGGTCATATGTCCATTCTGCAGTATTGAGAGAGAAAAGTCTTAAAGTTTTCTAATTCCATGGAACTTTTTCCTTTTATGTTTTCTTCTCCCTGCCTTCTTCCCTCATTCTTTCCTTTCTTCATCTTCCTCTTCCATTTTTTTTTTTCATTTTCTCTCTGGTATGTAAACTCTTTGCTACTTTTCCCCGCTTCATCTGCTCCTCCCACATTCCTAACTCCTACTTCCAATGTTAAATAAAGAAGATAAAATTGATCCAGAATTGGTCAAGTATCAATCAAGTGTTAAGGACTGGAGTATATATAAGGGATGGGAGCTTGAATAGTGAGTTTATTATTTGAGGCAAGATGAGATGCATCTTCACACTGAAGTAATGAATAGACAATACACAAATGCCACCAAGTAAGAAGATGAATCACATTCTGTTGTGAATCGTAGGGTAGGAATTTGTGGCAAAGTAGAAGACTGTACTAATACCTAAACATGGCTTAATAGAATTACAGAGAAATTGTTGTCAACACCAATGAGTGTGTACAGTTCCCCTTCTGGGTCAGGATTCTATGTGGTGTGAGACGAAAAAAAAATAGTACAGATTAAATGATTACTGGTTAATATAGAATGGCATAAGGTAAAGTGGTATATTTATCTCTGTACCAATATACCTTCCACCATATTCAAAGAGCTTCATATTTTTGTAAACACAGATACATTTGTACTGCTGATTGGCTCAGAGCCTCTCAAAACCCACCTCCCTGGAGGCCAAGGTCACAACCAATGATAACAACAGTAATGGCCCCTAAAAGTCATGTCAGCCATTTATCATATGCTGTATGATAATGTCTGTCATCATTTTATGCACAAATTTCACCTTCCCATCTGAAGAACAATTTTCATAAGGCCATAGGTGTCTTACACATCTTTGTAGCCTCTACAGTATGTAGCACACTGTTTCTGACACAGACTACATGCTTAACAAAAGATGCATAAATAAAATGTGACTCTGACAATGAAGCAAATTTAGTGACCCACGATAGTCTCAGAGAATAAGAAGATGCTCACACGGTCAAATGCATATAAATACGGAGGTGACACCTTTATAGTTCTAGGAAAGGCATATTTAAATTCTATTTTCATGGGAAATTCACATATTATCCAGAAAAAACCTGTGCTAAATTAGTCTATCCTTTGGCTTGCAAATCATACTTGGTTTTAAGTGTGTTTTGTTATATGATTAACTGGGAAGTAAGTGCCTTTTCCGAATCTATCCCAATCACATTCCACTCCCCCCGCCGCCCCCACCACACACACACACACACACACACACACACACACACACACACTCCAGGATTACTTTTATTTTTATAAAACAAAACCTGATCTTACACGGTCTCCAAACCTTTGTTGGCTTCAAGGAGAGAATGTAAAAAAGCAAATTATTTGGGCGGTTATTCATGGGATTTTATAATTTTGTCCCAAACTTTTCTCTAAATAAGATATTGCTGAAAATACATGACTTGATATAGTAATACACATTCAATTAAGGTTTCATTCCCTTCCATATGTGCACACCACCATGTAGGATATACTACTAAAACAAGAATCTCACAAGATATTTGACACAAAAAATCAGTTTCATGTTAAAATAATCTTAATAAATGCTACATATTAAGTATCAGTCATAATTTGTATCAGAATCTCCAAAAAGTCTGAATAGAAATCCTGCTTCATTTTTTTTAACCCAGAGTTTTCCCAATTACAACCTAAAAACCCATCTTTGTGTGTGTATGTGGTTCAACAAACACCTACTAAGTTGCCTTTTTTCTTGGCATTCTCCTGGATACTGAGGCTCAGTATGATGTTTCAGTGATCCTATCCTCTAGTTCTGTCTTCTTTCCTCACTCTTTTCCTCACATCAACTTCTAAGCTCATCATGGTCAGAAACTTCACCGCCTTTATTCAGACTGGTAACATTAGCCAGAAATGCACCTCTGCGTATATCTTACCATACTTCAAGTGTCAGATCAGCACCTTCCCTTCTGTAAAACTTATCCCAAATTTCCATCCCTGAATCCAAAATTAATTTTACCTGTTTTAAATCGTATTGGCATTTTAGTCAGATATATTGTATGCTGTTAACTGTTTACTCTTCCCCTCACTACACTGTAGTTCTTTGTAAGTAGAGATTTAGTTACTTTTACATCCACACCCCTCCTATTTACACAATGTCTCCCACACTGTATGCACATCTAAAATGTTTGTTAAAGTGAATTTTATGTTTAATGACAAAAAAGACCTTGAAATTTTATTCTTTGGTAACTGAATCAGGTAGTTCAGATCCTCTTAGCATTGCCTATTTCTTGTTCTAGCTGCTACTTCAGCAGCCAGCCTTCCAATGGCTTTAAGTACTTTTAAGCACATTTTACTTACTGGCACCCTGAATCTTGGCCAGGCAGAGCTTCTTGCTCCCCATACATGTGCTTCCCCCTAAACACAAAAAGGAACACCATTCACCCACTGGAAGTGTTGTGAGCTGGTGAAAAAAATTCTTTACTTCTTCAACCCCTCCCTCCTTGCTACCCTGACTGCTGCCATGGAAATTCATAAGGCTTATTAGTGGCCAGTCCCATGAGAATGAACAATAAATTGTCTGTGTTATTTCCTTTCCGTCTTTTCCCAATTCATTCTCCAGGTCCTTCACGGCTGCTCCTTGGGCTTATTATACTCCTTAATAAAGTAGTAACTCAAAAATTACTCGTATTATTCTCTGCTTTATGGGAAAACCAAATAGGGACTGAGATCTTAGTTAATATCTAATTACTCTCATAAGTTGTTTGAGTGTCTCTAGAATGAATGGACGGCATAGAAAAGACAGCTTGGAGAAAGTCTCCAGGCAACGTCCATCATCAAACTGGTGTTAATGAGCCTCACATTTACTCACTCTTCACAAATATCCACATATATTATCCTCCTTATAATTCCATATTTTCTTGCTCTCTGATTAAAGAAAACATTCTCTTCAACTTATTACTAATACTATTTATTATTATTGCCTTCATCATCATCATGAATCTATAAGTAGATTACCCCTACTATCATCAGTTTAGCTATTGATAACAGCAAAACACTGATATTTAAATTCATATAAAACTTTGATGTGCTCTTTCGCACATGGATAAATAAGAATATGTAGGGTCTATTTCAGCACATTGCCATTTTTAAAAACTTAATAATATTGTTAGAAGAAAGATTCTATAAAAGGTTGACTGTGATCTCAACAAGACATTTAACAAAGTCATGTTACCCTTGAAGAAAAGAGAGTAAGAGCAGAATGGGGTGGGTAGTAACACACTTTTGCAGATATTTTTTAGATAAATGAATAATGATACCAAAAATCATGCTGTCTCTAATCTACAAAGAAATCTCCAAGTGTCCAGGCTCAAATCCTTCTATTTTAATCTGTCATGCCACATTATTAAAAACGTTTTAATCAAGAAATTGAATTAAAAGGAAGAACTGGCTGATTAATTTTCAAAAGATAAAAATATATGAATGATAGTGAGTACACTGAGTGGCAGAATCAATACACTAAGAATACCCTTAGATAGTTGAAATTATCAAACAAAATAACAAGATGAATTTTTTTGACCTGTTAGAAGGAAGAGCTAAAAAATGTTGAAAATACACTACGTGCCCAGGAAATTGACATTAATGTAAGTGAACATATCAAAGGAGTGAACAGTTCACTGAATCTTACATGGGTTAAATTATACCTGAAATATATTTTTCACTTTATATTAATGATTACTGTTGATGTGTAAGCTCTTCAAAAGTTCTAAGAAATAACCTGACCCATCAGATAGCCTGGATGGGGTGGGGGTGGGGGGGCAGCGAAATCAGGAAAGTAAGTTATTTATTAATATATGTATTTAATTTACCTTCCTGCCTTGAATGATTTTTATAAGATTCTATTTTAGGGCCTTGGGATTTGGTGGTAAAACACGGAGATATAGGGTCTGCTGTCACCATAGAACACACAGCTTAGATAGATGGATATTAGATAGTAAATCAAATAACAATATAATTAGAAATTTCAATATGTGTCCTAAGAATAAATTTCAGAGGAAACTGATTTAGATAGGAATGTCAGGAAATAACAATTTAAGCCCAATTTAAAAAAAACAAAAAACTGCCATCTGAGTAACTTGAAAGAATGAAATGCTGTTGTGTGCAGAGAAGCTTTTGTGTACCAGATACCTTAAGATACTTGAAGAGCTGATGTTTAGAAAAGAAGTTCCATTCAATGACTACGGGTAGGTAGAAGTACTGTCCATTTTCACTGAGAATTCATTGTCATAACAGGCAGGTTATATGAAGATCAATATCAACATCAAATTTTAAAAACATACTAAGTTAGAGATGCCCAAACTGAAATGATTCACATGGTCATGAAATCTCACTCAAAGTGTTTTTTAACCTATGCCACCTCATTTGGAGTGGGTTAAAGACTTCCTAGTGTCCAACTTGCAAGAATATATTTTTACAGTGCATTTCATATAGAATTAATATATTCTCCTCTTTATAACACTTTATAATTTCTACATAATATACCCCCACATCCCTCCTAATACCAGCAAAGGCACTATAGCACCATTATTTGCATCAAATTGGTTTCATCTGTATTTTATATATTTGAATATGGCTTGGATTCCCCAGAAATACTAAAACCAAGTTTATGAAGATTACCACCAGTCAGAATTACTGTCTTCAATGCAATATAGTATGGTCGTTAAAAACAGACACCAAAAAGTGAGACTGACTGTCTAACTTAAAACTTCTGTCCCACTGCTGTGTGTTTTTAGACAAGATATTTATTAATGTGACTCTCAGTCTCATCCTCTGTAAAATAAAATAACACACATCTCACATATTAGTTGTGAAGATTAAATGAGATTACATATGTCAACATCTTTAGCTATTGCTGTTATCTTTACTTTTGTCCAATATGATAGCCAAAAAATACGAGTGGTATTTTCCTTTGCTTCTACCATTTTGAGAAGCAGTCACAAGAATGTTTAATGAGAAAAATAATTCCTTGATTTCATGTTAATATTTTAGAAAAATGACTATACTTTATAGCAAAAATAAACACACACCTTTGAAGGCCATTTATTACAATCCATACAATAAATAAACATTTAAAATTATAATTAGAAGAACAGAACCACCACCACCCATAAATGAGATTGTCAAAAGCTAGGTCCTAAATTTAACTAAACTTCTAATTCTAGCAATTGCATTAGAGGAAATATACAGGGACAGGGGTCAAAGGAGCATGACAAAAACCATAAAAAAGGTATAATCAGTGTAATCCAGACCATGGAGAAAACTCAAAGTAAACTACCCAGTTTTTTCTACAAAAAGAGGTTTGTAGGATCTATCAGCAAATATTCATGTGCGGTCCTCGTTTTGATCTTGACTCAAACAAAACAATCTGTTTATAATAAAAATGACAGCTGGAAATTTGAATACTGACTAGATATTTCTGGATACTATCAGATTACTAGTTGATATTTGGATATGATAATAGTAATATTGACCTGTTTTTCAAAGACTGGCCTTCTTTTACAGATACATGTTAAAATTTTTACAAATAAAATGATTATACAATATATAGGAAGCGAGAGTGGATGGGGTACAGATGACTATGACTTGTCAACTGTTCAATATGAGTGACGGGTATATTATACTACTCTATTTTTTATTTGAAAATTTCCATAAAATAAAAAAAAGCTTAAAAGTGAGTTAGAGAAATTAGCCAATTTTAGAATTGTCCACATGACCTATAAAATTAAGCTCTTAAACCTACTTTGCAAACTCTGGCCCTATAGTTAAAGAATATATATAGTTATAGATATATAAATATATAGGTATAGATATAGCATTCTCAAATAATGTGTTTCCATATTCTGTCATTTATCATTCTCAGTTAACTAGAGCCAAAATGACCTATTGCCCTTGACCATGTAGGAAAGCGATTTTATTTTTCTGAATTATCCAGATAATTTCCCAAATGTTCAAATTTCTTTCTGAGCATGTATAAACATTCAGTGAATAACTATCTAAGGAAGTCTTTATCAATTCTGTGAATTACAAATATTATCTTTTGCTGTGCGAAGAAGGAATAGTGACATTTTGGGAAGAGAAAAATGTGTCTGCTGAAGAAAGCTGGTTAGTAAGCTTAACAAGACAATTTATTTTTCTGGAAATACTTTTAAATCAAATGTGCTGGATACAGTCCATGCACTACAGTATGACATATGAAGAGGGTCACAAGATTAAAATCTTAAGGCTAGGCTAGGCTTGGACAATTTTCCATTACAGCCTATGTCATGGGAATGGATACATTTCATGGCACTTCTGTTCTGTATACATTTTTCATAATGGGGAAAGTAAGTATTAAAAACATTTCAGCATTTGAGCTATTTAGAAATACTCTACTATAATACAAAAGACAATATATTATTTTTAACTCCTCCCCCCAAAAGGTAAAGCTCCATTAGACATAATAAATCCCTAAATAAATTAATACATCTTCCTCAAGCACCTGTGTTTACAAAGTTGCATCATACCCTAATTTGGCTCTCATAGTTATCACAAATATATACAAACAATACCCTCACACTACACACACACACACACACACACACACACACACACACACACATTCTTGTGGTAAACATAGCTTGCAGGCCTTCTTCATATCCATTCGTTCTTTCGCAATTACTAATGGAAATATGTCCAGATAATATACCGCCCCAAGACCATTTACAGAGAGGAGCCATATGACAATTATTTCTAGTGGGATATAGAGAGAAATCATGATTTAGTCCTTCTGGGAAAGCATTCAAAAAATAGATTTACTGGCATCCTCATTTCACTCTTTGTAGTTTCCTCTCCTTCCTGCCTAGAACAAGGGAGCAACACCTCAGAGTTAGAGCTACCTCTACTCTACTCAGAGTAGAGTAGCCATATTATGACCATAGAGACAGAAACTGCACATTAAAACACACACAGCAAGAAACTAAAAGGAGCTTAGGTTCCCATACTGGATCTCTAAACTGCTGCTGCATCATGCTGTAATGCCTACCTCTGGTTTTCATATTATACAGGATTAATACAATTGTTAAATTCTAGGCTTCTATTTTGGAAAATGGAGTCTCTCTATTAAAACAAGTATGACTCTAATAGATTACAAATTTATACCATTTTATAATAAATAATATGTAATTTATTATATACAATTCAACTTTATACAAATTTATGAAATTGAGAGTCAGTATCTAATGTGTCATTTTAACAATTACCAATCTCCATTTTAACTCTGAATCATTTTTATGGCCAGGGTTAGGGTTAGGGCCAGGGTGAGGGTATGTGCCTGGTATGCTGCAGTTTAGAGAGCTTTCCAGAAGGTTCACTTAGGGTTAACAATAGGTTTAGGTTCAGGGTTCAGGGTTAGGGGGAGCTGGGTGGGAGAATGGGTTAAATAGGTGATAAGGATTAAGGAGTGTACTCGTTGTGATAAGCACTGGCTGTTGTATGGAAATGCTCAATCACTATTTTGTACACCTGAAACTAATATTACATGTATGGCAACTAATTGGAATTTAAATACAAACTAAAAAAAAAAAACAAACAACCTGAACCTAATGTCTACCTATATATGTCTATTTTTACATAGATATATATACACAAATGTACAGATCTGCAGGGGGATTATTTTCTAATTCATGGCTTTGGCCTTTGAGACTGCCTCTCTCCTCTACTCTGTACACAGACAACTGCACCCTAATTTTTTTTTTTTTTTGAGAGACAGAGAAAGAGAGATCAAGCAGGGGAGGGGCAGAGAGAGTAAAGAGAAAATCCCAAGCAGGCTCCACATTGCCAGTGTGGAGCCTAATGTGGGGTTTGAACCCAAAACCAAAGAGTGAGATCATGACCTGGGCTGAAATTAAGAGAAGCTTAACCAAGTGAGCCACCCATATGCCCCACAACTATACCCTTATTCATTATTCCACAGGAGGAAATCTGTGCTAATGCCACATTATCACATAAGGAAAATGACCTAATAAATCTAGGTTGTACTCGTGTATTACAGGATCAATCAAAAACAACGTGCATTTTAAGAAAGGATGACTGCAGAATATTACAATCATGAGTACACAGTAATATATGTACCAATATTTTTAATGCGATAATATGATAGAAATGAGTACACTGAAGTGGGAGTGGCTGAAATTATGATACATCTGTATTGTGAATATGTTGTTATTAAAGCAAATGTATTAACTATGTAGAAATATATATCACTATTAATTATGATTATACTTTCAAATTTTATACATGTGTGTGCATATATATTTATATGTATATAAAACGTGCGTAGAATAAATATGCTTTAGCATGGTGAAAGAAGTTTGCCCAACATACTACTGTAATTGGAGAGTTCAGGGCATTAGCACTGGAGGTGACATAGTTGTAGAAAATTATTTTATTCTATACCTTGTGTTCTTCTACATTATTTAATTTATAATTAAATGCCATATATACATACTTACATAATATACACACATAAATATACTGAAAAGGAAGAAGATTCAATCCACATTTAAGAGAGAAAAAGAGAGAGATCCTAAAAGTCAGTATAATGGTACATTGTATGATGATTAGGTATACTTATCTTTATATGTGACAAATGAAGGCGGGGGAGGGGGTGGTAAATTCCGTATAGGCAGAAGACTATGTTATGTAAGTGCCTGTGCACGTGTTTATTACAATTAGATGCTATTTGCCTTCATAATAGGTATCAAAATATAAATAGCACAGAGAAACATCCATGAAAACATTTCTACTAGGCTAAATCCTTAGTACATGTCCTTGCTACTATTGCTATATTCTTGTTTCTGTTACTTCTCATGCTACAAGTTGATCATAATCCTTGTCTTATAAAAAGAGTCTGCATTGATGCATATAATATGTGAGGGATGGAATTCTCTCATTTAAAGAACACTTCAAGAATGCCAGCACAGATCTTACATTCTTTACTTGGTTATGTCTGGCTTATTTTCAGAGATTGGTCACTCGCTTATGAGCATATTATCTTCTTTCTTGTACTTTATTTACAGTAATAAACTCTAAATAGGTTTGGAAGTCAGGAGCATCTGGGTGGCTTAGTCATTTAAGAGTCCAACTTCGGCCCAGATCATAAATTGGTGGTCTGTGAGTTCAAGGCCCATGTAGGGCTCTGTGCTGACAGCTCAGAGCCTGGAACCTACTTCAGATTCTGTGTCTCCCTCTCTCTGCCCCTCCCCCACTCATGCTCTATCTCTCTCTCTCAAAAATAAATAAACGTTAAAAAAATTAAATAGGTTTGGAAGTCAAAAGTTATAATCTTTCTGGGAACTCCTTAGATGTAATATTGAACCCTACTTGCAACATGGAATCTCCTCTATTCCCCCCGTTTAGCCCCACTATGCCTCTCCAAGAGAAAAATCTTTGTCTTTCAATCTTTCTGAAGAGTGGACTGTTAAAACAAAATTGTCAATTATGAATGGATAGTATTTTATAAACTAAAAGACACAACTCTCAGTTAATGAATACATCTGCTTTGCAATCCTGTACAACTAACAATTGCATAATTACAACACCCGAGCATAGTGGCAAGTGCTAAAGGTCTGGATCTAGCCAATCTCCCAGTTTTTGGACTTAACATGTTCATTAACTTGGGAAAAACACTCATCTATCCAAAAGCTCAGATTCCTTATCCAAACAAGGGAATAATGATAGCTCTTAATTCGCAGGGTTCTTTGAGGATTAAATTCGTTTAGGCACATGCTTAAAACATAGAATGAAATTAACAAAAGGGGCGCCTGGGTGGCTCAGTTGGTTAAGCATCTGACCTCCCAGTCTATGAGTTCAAGCCCCGTATTGGGGTCTGCACAGCTTAATCTGGAGCCTGCTTCAGATTCTGTGTCTCCCTCTCTCTCTGCTCCTCCCCCACTCACACTCTGTGTCTCTCAAAAATAAAATGGAAACACTTAAAAAAATTTAAAAAAAAAGAAATTAACAAAAGTTAATCATCAACATATTGCTCTGTTACCTAAATATGGATGTTAATGGCTTTCTAAATATTTACTGTATTATGATACCTGATATTTGAAATTTATTATGACATTCCTGTACGTGTTTCAAATGCATTGAAAAATATAATCTTCACAAAATATCATGATGGGAAGGGATGAATATTAGCACTATTTATAAACAAAGAGCCCAAGGCACAGAGAAGCTAATAATTCATAAAGCTGTGATTCACGCACTGGCGGCACAGTTCCTGGCAACAATGCCCAAACTCTGAACCCCTACAATATACTACCTCTCGTGTACCTCATCACTTCCCCTTTAAAGAGCATCCATCACACTTAAAGCTTTCTTTTGGCTAAGCAGTTTTGTTGAAGTTACATTTTCCATCAAACTTCTGTTTATTCCAGAGCAGCCTGCCCTGGGATTTCATCAGATTTAATGTTCTACATTTTTTTCCAGTTTCCTAATTTAGTCTCATTTTCACATTTATCTCAATAACCTGAGGCTCCCTCCCTAACACCAAATAGATCTTGCTGGCAACTTTCCTATTTATGGATATGTTGTTCACCAAAAACCACCTCATTCAACTCCCTTATCCTTTTGGATTGTAATTTCCTTCTTCCTGCATCGTTCTCTCCAGATAGCTTAGGGAGATGCAGGTAAACCTCTCTCTCTCTCTCTCTCTCTCTCTCTCTCTCTCTCCCTCTCCCTCTCCCTCTCCCCCTCTCTCTCTCTCCCTCTCTCCCTCTCTAAGAATGTAGTATCATTAAGGATAGGCCTGCCATGTGTTTTAAGGATGGAGAAAGAATTGATTTACTGTAACAAACACATGGAGCCTGAGAAGTTACTCCAATGTTCTGTCTTTTGAAATTTATTCTCAGAACATGTGATATTATACTTAAGTATTTGAGGTCAATTTGAGGTGGAAATATTCTTGTTGAAATCCAGTTATAAAAAGAACATGGTATAACTGGAATTCTGATTTCATGGATAAAAGCCCACATATTTCTAAGGGAAAATGTAGGAAGTAAGAATATTATTCTCAATCAATTTCCTCTATTAGGTATAAAAGCCAGTTCAATTTTCTAAAATATGAAAGAACTCAAGCAGATGATGAACGTACATAGAAAAATAAGGACAAAGAAACATAAATATGCATCCTGAGGAAAAATGTATGTGTGAAAGCATATCAAAATGGAATAAAATGCAAATATACTAGAAGATAAATTTAAAAAGATCTCAGAGTACCAAATCCTATAACATGGTAACTAAAAGATAAAAATCAAGAAACATAGAGACCATATCCAGAAGTTCCATACCTGTATGAAAGCAAAAAAAGAGTTCTAGTGGGTAGAAAAAAAAAAAAAACTTAGAAAAAGAAAGAAAGAAAGAAAGATAGAAAGAAAGAAAGAAAAAATTCCATGAGCACCTCCCATATTGAAAGTCTCACTAAGTGTCCTGAAGGATCACACACACACATACACACCACTCAAGAAGGAATAACATTTGAGAATGTCTATAATAAATGGAGAATCCAAAAATATTCCAGAGATTAAAAAAAAAAAAGAAAACTCTCCAAAGAATAAAAAGTAGATTAGTATAAGAAGAAAATTTTCATTAGGAAAATTAATGCAATAATAAAATGGGAAAATATCTTCAAAAGCTAAGAGAAAATGACTTTCCAAACTGAATTCTTTGCCCAGCCAAAATAATAGCCAACAATTGGGGGAAGAAAAATACATGTGTAATTAGGTCAGAGCATATAAATGGGCAAAGGATCAAAACAAGTATTACTCCCAAAAAAAATAAACAGATGGCAGAGGAGCCCATGAAAAGAACCTCAACAGTATTAGTCATTAGGAAAATGGAAAATAAAACCATAGAGAATGCATCTCCACACAACTAGAGTGGCTAAAGTTAACTATAACTTGGCAATACCATATACTTACAAGAATGTGAAGTAACTAGAACTCTAAAGCTTTACTGGTGGGAATGAAAACTGATGCAAGCACTGTTTGGTGGTTTTTATAAAGGCAGTGGTTCATCAATTTCATAAGAAATAAAAATTTATGTTTCCACAAAATACACACAAACGTTTGTAGCAGTTTTATTCTTAATCACCAAGTCTTGAAATAAGTGAAACATCTTTCAAATGGTGAGTAAACAATGGTGCATCTATATATGGGAATGCTACTTGGTATTGAAAGTGATCAAACATTCACGATCAAACATGAATGAAACTTAAATACATTTTTCCTAGTAAAAGAAACGAGATCCAACATACTGCATATTGTACAATTCCATTTATATGGCATTTTGGAAAAGGCAAAACAAATATTGGTTAGCAGAGGAGAAGGAGAATTGCTACCTACAAAGGAGCAGTATGAGGGAATGTTTTGAATGATAAAATTTTGTGTATAATGACTGTAGTTGTGGAAATACACCTCTATGCATTTGTCAAATCCCACAGAATTGTGTATCATCCTACAAAATAATTGACTGGTACTGCTTAAAAATGCCAAAGAAAGACAGGGAAAGACTGAAGATATCACAGTAATGAAAAGCATTAAGTAGACATAACTAAATGCAATGTAGGATCTTATTCTGGATATTAGACATAAAATTAACATTAGTGTTAAAGCTGATAAAATTGGAAAAAAGTGTGTATTGTACCAATATATTAATGTATTAATATTAGTCAATTTTGATAATTGTTACATAAAACAATGATATATGATGATTCTCTGGTATCTGTGAACCATGGTATAATTCTAAATGTAACCACCAAAATTAAATCACAATAGAAAAATGTAAAAATAATTATACATTCTAGAAAACTGTATTGTATTGTGTATGAATTGTACTTGAATTGGGGTTTTCCTAAAAAATAAAAGATGCAACTCTTCACAAATAAATAGAAATTGGGTAAAAATGAAATCCCAACATATGTAACTAAAAATAAATATCATCCTTATCATGAAAATTTCAAAATTTTACTAAAAAAGCGGGATATATCATATATTTAGATGAAAGATATGAATTTGTAAAGATGTCAATTCTCCACCAAATAAATTTACCAGAATCTTAATAAAATTAGAAATATTTTTTAAATAGAATTTAACAATATGATTCATAGTTCATATATAGAAATAAATGTAAAATAATGAATCAATTTATGATAAAAGTATGATTTAGAAAGTCAATTCCTTCATAGATTTTAAAACTTTATATAGTTATTAAAATATTGTGGCATCAAACATAAAACATGCATAAAACATGCACAAAAATAGTCCCATATTGATTAAAAGGCAAGGTATAAAATCATTAGGACATCTATATAAAAATATGCTTATTCCCTTTCTTTAAAAAGTATTCACAATCATGATACAACTAAGTACTAATACATGAAAAGATTATATAGTAGTTGAGGATCTTACTAACACTACTTAAAGTAAGAAACAAGTCCCCCAATTGTAATTTTTTAATTTTAATTGTATTTAAATTAGTTTTTAGTGTTTATTCATTCTTAGGAGACAAAGTGTGGGGGGCGGGGGGAGAGAGAGGGTTGGAGACACAGAATCTCAAGCAGGCTGCAGGCTCTGAGCTGTCAGCACAGAGCCCCCCACAGGATTTGAACTCATGAACCAAGAGATCATAACCTGAGCTGAAGTCAAACGCCCAACGGACTGAGCCACCCAGGCACCCCATATTTTTATTTATTTTTAAAAATTTATTTATTTTGAGTGAGAGAGAGAGAGAGAGAGGGCGCATGAGGAAGGGGATGAAAGAGAGGGAGAGGGAGAATCCCAAGCAGGCTCCATGCTGTCAGCACAGAGTCCCAGAGTCGTGGTCACACGAATTGTGAGATCATGACCTGAGCTAAAATCAAGAGACAGATGCTTAACGGACTGAGCCACCCAGGCACCCAAGCCCCCAAATTTTAGAAGAATAAAACAATAATATTCATTTCTTGCTCAAAGTAACAATCCACTGTTATTCTTCTAAGAGCTGATTCAGGGTCTCAGGTCCCTTTCACCTTGTAGTTCCATTCTAACTCATGAGGCTCCCAAAGTCGCACTATGGGTGGTCTCCATTTTGGCCAACTGTAAGTGAAAACTAACATAGAAGATCACATACGGGACATTTTGATGGGATGTCCGAATTTGAAGCATATACCCATTGGCTAGAACTTAGTCACGTTCAAGAGAGACTATAAAATGTGGGAAGAAAATAAAATAGTTTGGGTGAATATCTAGCATCATTCTGCCATAATTAGTAAGTGTAACTCCACTGAAATGAAATTTATGTGACTTAAGACACTGTAATTAAAGTTATAAGATAAGAAAAGGAGATATTCTTAAAGGGATTAATATTTAGTCATATATAAGAGCTTTTACAAATAAATAATATAAAGACAACAGCTCAGTGGGAAAAGAGATAAAGCACAAGAACTAAAGCTAATTCATAAGAGAAGAAAGTTAAACTGTTAAGAAAACAGTCTCATGAGAAAAGTAGTAGTCAGGAAGTGAAACTATTTAAACATGAGACAATTCTTCAGTTGTCACATTTACAAGAGTAACTAAGTGTAGGTTATTTTCAAGGTCATACCATATGTTTTGGGTAGTTACTTAACAGATTCTAAATGTATTATTAAAATAACTATTAAAAATAAATAAAATAGGAGTGCTTGGGTGGTGCAGTGGATTAAGCATACAACTTTTGATTTCGGCTCAGGTCATGATCTCGCAGTTTGTGAGATCAAGTCCCACTTCGGGCTCTGTGCTGACAGTGCAGAGCCTGCTTGGGATTCTCTCCCTCTCCCTCTCTCTTTCCCTCCTCCTCTTGTTCTCTCTCTCTCAAAATAAACATTAAAAAATTATGTGATCAATGATAAAAATGCATCATAAATCAAGTATCCTGCCTAATCCTATGCTGTGCAAGAGATGTACATGAGACTTAATTGTTAAAAAGACAGAATAAAACTAATACTGACATGTTTGAGGGAAAACAATGCTTGTGGGGTGTGTGTAAAGGTAATTTGATAGTCTCTATTAAAATTAGCAAAAGGCATACTCTCTAACAAAACAAAGCCACAATGGGGATGCTTATTACATTGATGTTGAAATTCTCAAAAATTATAAAATATCTAAATCTCTAAATATAATATGCTTTATCCATATTTATGATTACTATATAAGAGCTAAATAGTTTACATTGACATTTACAAAATGGCAACACCAGCACAAAAATAAATTGTTCATACTGGTTACATCTGGCAACAAAAGGGCAACTAAGGGAAGATAACAGGTAAATGCATTTATATATAATATTTTTATTCTTTGAACTTTCACATCAAGCAACTATTAATATTTTATCATATTAACTCTTTTATCATGTTTCTCATGTTAACATTTTATCCTATTAACTCACTAAAACACAAGCATTAAAGCCTAGTTAAAATGAAAAGTTATAGTAAAAATCGGAAAAAGATCCTCATTTGTATATAAGATACTAAGGAAATCCAAGAAAATCAATTAAAACATCATTAGAATTTTACCTTTAATCAACAAATTGTGGGTGGGGTTGAGCAAAAATTGTATGTTTCATATACACCTATATAACAAAGTTTTAACTTGAAGTATTAATCAGGTCGCTCTCACCGATCCTCATTCTCTTGCTTATACCCTGAGGGACATTTAACCTCCCTGGTACTAACTATGGCAGAACTAAGATTTGAAGAAAAGAAACATCTACTACTTAACTCTTCCCCAAGCATGCCATCATTTTGACGAGATAAGACATGTCCCATGCAGGCGTAAGAGAGGAAGGTGAACAACTCAAATGGTCAAGAAAGAACTGGCTGCAAGTATAGGTACCTAAATGAGCAGAGGATATAAAGTTATAACAACAGCTCAGGAAAGGAAATGAGTCAAGATCGAGATGAGTCTGGGGATCAGCTGTCCCTGAGTGAAGATACTCATGCTAATTTCTGGGCTAGCCTGTGATTTAATTGAAGCCCTCCCTGAACTTGAGGGTAAGTACTCTTATAAGAACATGGAAGGAGTACCTGACCCTCTAACCAAGATGGAACTGCAATCAACACTGGGGAATTATCTGTGAAAAAGAATATCAACATAAATACTGACTCTAGTACTTTTTAAAAAAATATTAATTAATATTAAGCAAGTAAAAATAATATACCTAGAAATAACTAATAAAAATAAAGAAATTTCAAACCTGTGCGATAAAGATTTAAAGATAAATCTGTAAAAATGAAGAGATATGTTCTTAAAGCACAAGACTGAATATTACAAAGGAGTAAATTAATTGAAATCTGTGATGATTAATTTTATGTTGCAACTTGAGTGGGCCATAGGATGCCCATATTAAACATGATTTCTGAGTGTGTCTGTGAGGGTGTTTCCTAACTGATGGAATGTTTCAATGAAAGTATAAAGAAAATAAGTTTTTAGGGAGGAATAATTTTAATTAGAGCCTCAATTCAAGCTGTAACTTCCCCTAAATTTGGATATATTAAAGGGTTAAGTGTGTACTTATATATTTGATAGACTTAATTCATTTTATAATTTGTATAAAATTGTATATAATTTGTATAAAAATAATTTTAAAAATATTAATAGTGGTAATTAATTAAAACTGGAAATGCCAATCAA
The DNA here is from genome assembly GCF_028018385.1 of Neofelis nebulosa. Lineage (NCBI taxonomy): Eukaryota > Metazoa > Chordata > Mammalia > Carnivora > Felidae > Neofelis > Neofelis nebulosa. Next base: position 70,187,589 of record NC_080790.1, read on the forward strand.
TATTAAAAATTTTACCAAAAACTGGAAAAATATTTGCCAAATAAGATATACAGTGAATAAACTGACCAAAGAAAGAGTATGAGCTCAATAAAACACAAATGGCTTATAGAAAAGAATATAAAATTACTAATAAATATTATTAGTGATCAAATAAATTTTAAAAATTAGATTAACAAAAATAATTTCATATTCACATTTGGCAAATTTTTACATGTGATGTTGGCAGCCTATCTTTGCGAAGGTTTGTTATTGCTTTCAGGCTTCTGGCCAAGGATTTGTTACCAGAACTTCCCATGACCACGCTTATCCATATGGTCCATCTCCTGTCCCTTGTCGCAAGCAACCACCTCTAGACTAACTCCAAAACTAGATATCTGGACAGTTTTATGTCCCTTGTCAAATCAGCTGACACATCTAGTTTTTTAATCCACAAAAAAGCAGTCTAGTTTATATAGCTGATGGTTCAATCTACTTTGGTTTATTTTAAAATAAATTTTGCTTTTTAAAGAAGACATTTCAAATTTTATGGACACTATTCATTCCCTTGATATTCTGAAAGACAGATTTGGTTTTATGAACCATTAAAAATGATTTCTTTTAAACAAATGATTTGCTCTAAAAAGATAAACTTTCAAATATCAAAAACATACACTAACAGACCTCATTCATTCTTTGAAATTGCTAAATAAATGGAGTGTACTAATCAGAAACGCCCAAAGTAATTTTTCTAGCTTATTTTCTTAGAATTCCTTAAAGTACTTTGACAGTCAGTAAATATTTGGTGAATTTCTCACCAAAAAGCACCTGATATACACACAGCTAAAAAATAGTTATCATTTATATGATAATAAATGATCATAAAATAGTAAATGATACATAAAATAATTTTTCTTTCAAAAATTGATCTAGAATATCATAAAATACACACAAGACAACCATAAAATGTTTAAGTATAAAAGGAAAGCATGGTAAATATATTTTTGTCTTGGTTTTCCAGGGACCAGGTAAGACTATACATTGAGTTTCTAGAAAGAATTTAAAGAGAAAAATGACATTATCCTATCCAATTTTCTAGTTATAAAAATAACCTTTACTCCTTATCATTTTAAACCAACTGTTCAAGTAACACGATTTAGAAAAATCCACTAGGTATTCCACAACTTTACACTGATCATTGAATGCTTTGCTTTTATTCAATAGTGGAGAGGGTCATAAAATAGAATGAAGAACATAGGCTATTACATCTCCATTTACTCATTCTTATACAGAACTTAATGGCTATCCTAACATACAACACTCAAAACTATTATAAAGTATAACTGCCATCCTAAAACTGGGGCAAAAGACTACATGTAAGTGTACAGTACTAAGTTATCATTATTAGAGTCATTATTGCTCTTGCTACCTTGAAAAGAAAAATGAGTCATAATTCCACTGTTGCGACTTATAATCAACTCAATGCTAACTCAAAAATAGCCTTCATTTTTCTCCTCTATACTTCTGTTTTTATTCCTACAGAAAACCAGAAGTGTGGAAAAGATCACTATAAGAAATCTTGGCAGTGGGAAGGACAAAAAAATGTTTATTTTCCCTTTAGACATGTCTTAACACAGTTTTAAAGATTATTTTTCCCAACAATGAATATCACGTGAATGCCCCTGTAGGAATCTTACTAAACAATCCTTGGATGCATTTGATGATCCAATGTGGACGAGGGTGTTTCATTATGTTTATTTGCTTCTGTGTTTTTACACAAATAAAAATCTGATTGAGGGCATTCCCACGATTCTTGTTTGCAAATACTGTTAAAGACCAATAATAACTGGTTTTGGTACAGTCATGAGGGAAATAGTAGGGATTATGACTATGCTGTTTAGAGAGGATGTAGAAGAAAAATAGGTGCCACTTTAGTAAAGATTAAAGGATAATGATTTCTCAAAGTGATAGAGTTTATACTGTTTATGTGGCAAGGGTAAGATGTTGAAGTAAGGGTACAGCAAGTATAATCAAAACGGCATAATACCAGCTGTGGAAGAAAATAAGCTTTGGGTTTTTTTTTGAATCCTATTCTCCTGTGCTCACTAGGAAACCCTAAATCTCTCTGTTGAGTTACAAAATTTCTTTGGGTACAAATTATTGCCACAATTTATGCAGATAGCAGTTATATTTACATCTAGCTGAAACCAAAGTCTATCCTTCCATCTCTAGATATAGATCATGCTCTTTACAAATATTGTGTTAATAGGAGATAATATAAATTATTTGATTTCCTAATATTAGATATTTAAGATATTATATAGATTATCTTATTTTTGTTTTAAAATTATATATTTATATATTTTATGATTTAGATTACGTTAGTATTTATTTGTTATATGACATTTATCTTCTTTTCAAAAGTCTTCAAAGCTTATGTTACCAGATAATTTCTATTTCACACCAACTTAGAGTAACAGGGAGTAAGTAGATTTATCACCCTCACACAAGCAACAAAAAGAACAAAATAGAAGAAAAAACTAACTTCAAAACACATGATAAAAGAGGTACAGTTCTTCCTGAGTGAGGGGACACAACTAAGGTCCAATCTTACTGCCTGGAGAGAGGTGTCAGTTTGTAATGTAAAGAAAGTCAATGTACACAGAGCTGAGAGGTCTCCTTGAATCAGGGAAACATAACTAGGAGTCTGGGGAGGGTACAGCAGAGTTTTCAGAGTACTAGAAAGCAAGGGTAAAGCTGAACTGAGAGGTCTGACTGAAGCTTTGGGGATAAGTACAGATCAATGCATGCATGCAAAGAAACTACACAAGAACGGTAGGAGAATGAAAGAAAAACATTAGAGGAATAAGTTCCAAAAGTCACAAAGGATCAATAACAGTTCCTGTTACCACCAATAAAAGTGGGTAGTAATCACTTAACAATTTATAAATGTGTGAATTCAACCCAGCGTACATCTCAAACTTACATAATATTATGTGTCAATAATTTCACAATAAAGCTGGAAAAATAAAACACAAGCCACAGGCTGGGAGAAAATATTTGCAAATTATATATCTGATAAAAGGCTTACATCTAGAATACATAAAGTACCCTGAAAACTCAAAAGTAATAAATAAAAATAAAAATAAACAATAAATCCAAATAAGAAAGTGAGGAATCCAATGAAAAAAAGCAAAACATTTGAACACAAACTTCATCAAAGAAGATAAGCAAGTAAGACCTAAAATGGGGATCTGTAGGATTAGCAATTAGGTAATTGCAGTATAAATATACAGTAAAATACCACTCAACATTTATAATGGCTGGAATTTAAAAATTAATCCAATAAGACATTGGTGAGAACATGGAGTACCTAAAACTCTTATACACTGCTTGGGGAGATATAAAATGATACATCCAGTTTGGAAATCTGTTTGGTAGTTCTATAAAAGTTAAACATACACCTACCATGTGACCTAGTCATGAAACTCTTAGGCATTTACCAAAAAAGAAATTAAAGTACATATTCATTCAAGACTCATATGTGAATGTTCATAGCAGCTTTGTTTGAAATAGCCAAAAACTAGAAATAAACCCAATGTCTATCAATAGGTGAATGCATAAAAAAAATCTGTGGTATATCCATAACAGAATACTATTTAGTACAAAAGAGCAATAACATATTGATACATGTTACAACATGGATGGGTCTCAAAATAATTATCTTTTTATTTTAATCTTTTTTTAAGTTTTTGTTTTTTTTGTTTTTGTTTTTTTTGTTGTTTTTTGTTTTTTGAGAGAGAGACAGAGCATGAGCATGGGAGGGGCAGACAGAGGAGGAGACACAGAATCTGAAGCAGGCTCCAGGCTCTGAGCTGTCAGCACAGAGCCCGATGTGGGACATTAACTCACAAACCGTGAAATCATGACCTGAGCAGAAGTCAGACACCTAACCAACTAAGCCACCCAGGCACCCCTCAAAATAATTATGTTAAGGGAAAGAGGCTAGATAAAAAAGAGTATATATTATAATCAGGAAAATGCTTATTAATCTATCATGACAGAAGCTGATCAATGGTTACATAGGGTTAGGTTGTGGGGCAGACAGATAAATTACTACAGTGTACAAAAACTTTGGGAATAGTGGATATGTTTATTGTCTTAATTTTGATGATGGTTTCACGCATGTAAATGTGTGGATGAATAGATGTATTTTGAAACTTATACACTTTAAACCTGTGCAGTGTACTTTATATCAATTTAAACTTAATAATTATATTAGTTAGAAATCCATAAATCTGTTATCTGAAAGCTGGAGACTCAGGTAAACTGGTGATGAAAGTTCAATCTGAGTTCAGAGGTCTGAAAACAAGAGCACTGACGATATAAGTCCCAGTACAAGGAAAGGAGAAGATACGTTCAAGTAGGCAGAGAGAAATAATTGTCCCTTTCTGGGCCTTTTTGTTGTACTCAGGTCCTCAGTAGATTGGATATTTCTCATCCACATTGGGAAGGGCAGTCAGCTTTATTTAGTCTGTTGATTCAAATGCTAATTTCATTCAGGAAAACTGATGTTTGGGATCCACCATCTCCCTCTCAGTCTTTCCCTTGCTGGATGCACGTGGTTTCTCTCCCTTTCTCAACAACAACAACAACAAACAAAAAACAAAAAAAACAAAAAACTCCAAGTCTTCTATATTATCTACAAAAAATTTTTTAATTAAAAAAATTAAACTGTGTGTGTGGATATATATATCACATAACACATTTGAATTGACAATATTAAGCTCAAACCAAACAGTATGCCAATACAAGGTTCAGATCACTAAGTTATAATCAAATTTGTTCAGAAGGAACATTTCCTAGTCACTCCAGATGATACTGATTATCATCCCAAGTAACAAGCTTGAGAATATCTAAAAGAAACTTCTAAAATTTTATACCATATTTCTATCCTTTGACCAAGGCTCAGTGGCATAGTAAAAGTCCTGTTTTATTAACCACATGAAGATATCATCTCCTCCTTCTCACAACCTCTTCCTGACTTTTATCCCCCTTTACAGAACCTCTCTTTCCATCTCTCATATCTATTCTATCCCATGTAGCCTACATCACTCTACTCTTTACTCATCATGTTTTATTAGTGCCTCATTATTTCAATAATGCAATCTAGGAGCACCTGGTTCCTTGTAAAGCATGTGACTCTATCTCAGCATTATGAGTTTGAGCCGCAAATTGGGTATAGAGAGATTACTTCAAAATAAAATCTTTAGGGGCACCTGGATGGCTCAGTTGGTTGAGTGTCCAACTTCAGCTCAGGTCATGATCTCCCAGTTTGTGAGTTCGAGCCTGGCATCAGGTTCTGTGCTGTTAGCATGGCATCCACTTTGGATCCTTTGTCCCCCCTCTCTCTCTGCACCTCCCCTGATTGTGCACTCTCTCTGTCTCTCAAAAATAAATAACATTTGAAAAATAAAATAAAATAAAAATCTTTTAAAAAGTTAATGAAATCCAGAGGTTTCTTCTCCTAGAATAAGATAGGTTAGATCTTCATAAGTCACTTTCTGCTTAAAAATTTATCTTGTCATTTGACAAAATTTAGTATCTGCTCATGATAAAAAATTCTCATAAAGTGGGTTTGGACAGAACATACCTCAACATAATAAAGATTGTATATAAAAAATCCACAGCTAACATCATATTCATGAAAAACTGAGAGCCTTTCCTCTAAGATTAGGAGCAAAACAAGGTTGTCTACTCTTTGTTTTATTAGACACAGTACTAAATGCCCTGGCTTCTATTAGAAACTATTAGACAAGAAAAAATAAATAAAAGACATCCATACTGATAAAAAAGAAGTTAAACTTTCACTATTTTCAGAAGTAATATTATACACAGAAAACCCTACCAAAAAAACCTACTATAAGTAGTAATAAATGAATTCAGTAAAGTTGCAGAATACAAAAGTAGTACCCAGAAACCAGTTGAGTTTCTATACACTAATAATGAAGTAGCAGAAAGAGAAATTAAAAAAAAAAAAACAACTTCAATTTACAATTATACCAAAAATAACAAAATACCTAGGAATAAACTTAACCAAGGAAGTAAAAGACCTATACTCCGAAAACTATAAAACACTGATGAAAGACCTTGAAGATAATACAAACCAATGTAAAGATACTCCATGCTCATGTATTGATAGATTGCTAAAATGTCCACACTGCCTAAAGCAATACACAAATTCAATGCAATCCTAATCAAAATACCAATAGCATTTTTCATAGAACTAGAACACAAATTTTCCTAAAATTTGTATGGAACCACAAAAAACTCCAAATAGCCAAAACAATCTTGGGAAAGAAAAACAAAACTAGAGGTATCACAATCACAGATTTCAAGATACACTACAAAGCTACAGTAATCAAAACAGTATGGTACTGGCACAAAAATAGACAGACACAGAGATCAACAGAATAAAACAGAGAGCCCTGAAATGAACCTATGCTTATATGATCAATAAATCCATTACAAAGGAAGTAAGAATATACAATGGGGAAAAGACAGACTCTTCAACAAATGGTGCTGGAAAAACTGAACAGTTACATGCAAAAGAATGAAACCTTCTTATGCCATACACAAAAATAAACTCAAAATGAATTAAACACTTATATGTGACATCTAAAGCCATAAAATTCCAGAAGAGAACAAACATAGTAACTTCTCCAACATTGGCCATGGCAACATTTTTCTAGGTATATATACTAAGGCAAGGAAAACAAAAATAAAAATAAACTATTAGAGTTATATCAAAATAAAAAGCTATTGTATAGCAAAGAAAATCATCAACATATAGAAAAGTCAAGTGACTGAATGGGAAAATATACATATCTATATCTATATCTATATCTATATCTATATGTATATCCATATCCGTATCTACATATGGATATGGATATACATATAGATATAGATAAATGCTATATATGTGATAAAATGTTAATATCTAAAATATATAAAGAACTGGGGCATTTAGGTGGCTCAGTTGATTAAGCGTCCGACATCGGCTCATGTCATGATCTCATGGTTCATGGGTTCAAGCCCCACGACAGACTCTGTGCTGACAGCTCAGAACCTGGAGCCTGCTTCAGATTGTGTCCCCCCCTCTCTCTCTGCGCCTCCCTCACTTGAACTGTCTCTTTCTCTCAAAAATAAACATTAAAAAAATTTTAAATATATAAAGAACTTACACAACTCAACACAAAACAAACAAAAAACATACAATCTGATTAAAAAATGGGCAGAGTACTTGAACAGACATTTTTAGAAAAAGACATATAGATGGTCAACAGACACATGAAAAGATGTTCAACATTACTAATAATCATGGAAATGAATATCAAAACCACACTGAGGTATCACCTCACATCTGTCAGAATGGCTAGAATAAAAAACATAAGAAAAAACAAGTGTTGGTAAGGATGTAGAGAAAAAAGGAACCCTTGTGCATACTTGTAGAAATGTAAATTGATACAGCCAATGTCAAAAGAGTATGGAGTTTCCTCAAAAAATTAAAATAGAAAAACTATCTGGTCAAATAATTCTACTACTGTGTATATACTCTAAGAAAATGAAAACACTAATTTGAGAAATTATATGTTCTATTTTACTGAAGCATCACTTAACAACAATCAGGATAGAAGCAACCTAAGTGTCCATCAAAAGACAAAAGGATAAGGAACATGTGGTATATACATATAATAGAATATTATGTAACTGTAAAAAAGATGATATTGTGCCATTTGCACAACATGGATGAACTTAGTGGGTATTATGCTAAGTGAAATATGTCAGAATGAGAAAGACAAATACCACATTATTTCACTTATATGTAAAATCTAAACCAAAACAAAACAAATGAAAAAACAAACAAAAAGCAGAATCAGATCTGTAAATACAGAGAACAAACTGATGGTTCCCAGAAGGAGGGTAGAGGATGGGCAAAATGAGTGAAGAGGACTGGGAGATATGGGCTTCCAGTTATGGAATAAATAAGTCATGGTAATAAAAGGCACAGCATAGGGAATAGAGTCAATGACACTGTAATACACTTGTATGGTGACAGATGGTAGCTATACTTGTGGTGAGCATATCATAACATGGACAGAAGTTGAATCACTATGTTGTATATTTAAAACTAATGTAAGGGCACCTGGGTGGCTCAGTCAGTTGAGCATCCGACTTCAGCTCAGGTCATGATCTCATGGTCAGCAAGTTCGAGCCCCATGTCAGGCTCTGTGCTGACAGCTCAGAGCCTGGAGCCTGCTTCAGATTCTGTGTCCCCCCTCTCTCTCCACCCCATCCCTGCTTGAGCTCTGTCTCTCTTTCAAAAATTAATAAACATAAAAAAAATTTAAACTAATGTAATATTTTGTCAACTATGCTCAAAAAATATTTTAGCTTGTCTATTATCTTGAAACTGTGTTGGACCCTCTTTCTACTTGGTTATTAATGTGAATATATGAATCTCTCTGTAAGTCCTATATTCCTGGGACAATTCCAATACCTACTTTCCTCCAGAATTAGGTATATCTGTTCTTCTCTATAAATAGAGATAAAATTATGCATATAATTATGTAAAATAAACATATAGGTATGTGCCTGTATTTTTTTTCCTTTTTTACGCATGTACCTGTCTTCAGTGAGAGTTAGCAATTGTCCTTTTGTTTACTGATTATATGTTCTTTTGTAAATAAATGTTAAGATCACCTTCCACCTATTTGGTCTCTAATTATATCATAACTTTATATAAGTTCTTTATATAAATTCTACACTTTATATAGCATTATAATTTAGCCTGCTTATCCTTGTATCCCCACTGTTAATTGTCTTATCTTACATTTTTAGTTAAAGCAACTTGCCAATGAAATTTTTGACTGGCAGTCCAAAAGGTATTACATTTTTTTCTTCTAATGTTGATATGTGGACTGCAGCTGGTCAATTCCAAAGATATAGACAGTTGGAACTACTTGATAATGTTGCAGGTGTGAAAGTGTTGACAACTGACAATAAAATACGTTGGGAACAACTGTCTCCTTGAACAATATGACAGTGTATTTTATTTGCATGATGCATTGCTTATGCAGAATGGTTCATAACTGGATTACTAGTATCACTCAGTATTGAATAAAGATTGTCCTTGAATGTTTTCAAAGTCATCTTAAACTTTGCTAAGTCTCCTTTGAATCTGTTACCATTGTTCCAGTGCATAAAAATGGTCAATCTTGGTTGATTAATGAGAGGTAGTAATGATTTTAACTGAAAGGGACCCTAAAATTTTTCTTTCATCTTCTCATTTTATGTCTAAAAAGAAAGTGAGACTCAGGGAGGCTAAGCAACTATTACAATTAAAAAAATAATAATAAAAGTCAGGTCAATAACTAATACATGGTTCTCCCTGATTTCCAGTCCAGAATTTTTTTTCTATTGTGCCACATTATCAAGTTACTTCAATTGGAATATCCACAGTTGTTTAAAAATCAGAATCGAAATACTTGGTAAAGCTCCATTCTTCCTATAGTCATGTGATGTGTCTATCTAACAAAAGCTTATACAAATTCTGGACATAGTGAGAAAAACAAAGCCATCTTATTCCTGAAAAAGATTCTGTTTCTGCATTCTAGAGAAAGATTTTGCCATGTTATGGGGATGACTCATCATAAAGGAGTTCATGTGGCTAAACTACCACAGTTATTAATGTTTTAATTTGGGGAAACAAAATTAGAATACGCAAAATTAAAAACCAATGTATAAAACAGTTGTTGCAACCGAAGTTCTTTTATACAAAAGTCGCTTGTCAATATATAGCTTCAGTGCACATAGTTTAAACATGCTCTTTATCCTATAAAGGGAATCTCCAAATCTTCTTTGAAACATTTGAAATAGTTTCATGATAGAGTAAAAAATTGTGAGAAATCTCAGGTGCAGACTAATATAATCACTGAACCCTACAGGACCGAAGAAAATCATAGGCAGAAAAATGCCAAGTAAGGTCACAACCTGTCAAGAGATTAAGATTTAGAGATTTTGAGTTTTGTTTTTTTAAACTAATGGTCAATTAAAAAGTGACTGTAGCAATCCCAAGAGGAAACAACTAGAATTATCTGTTGGTCATTTTATTAGCATTTATTCTTTAAAGATTTTTGGATTACTGCCAATTTGTAATTCAAAATTCAATTACTTGAGTTCAGATCTTTGTGTCCTTTTTAGATGAGGCAAAGATTCTCCTTACAAATTTACTCTAGAGAAGATTAGAACATCAAACTTGGCCAAACCTTTACTCACCAACACATATTTTCCTACCTTAATCCTTTAAAATAAAGCATTGTCCTTTATTCCAGAATGACAGAACTTTAAAGCTAAGAAGTACCTCAAAGTTCAACAACAAGGGCATTAACATTTTTTTTAAGTTTATTATTTATTTTGAGAGAAGGAGAGAGACCCTGAGCAGGGGAAAGGCAGAGAGAGACAGAGAGAGAGCATCCCAAGCTGACTACACACTGTCAGCGCAGAGCCTGACTCCGGGCTCAAACTCCCCAACCGTGAGATCATGACCTGAGCCAAGATCAAGGGTAGACCTCTTAAATGACTGAGCCACCCAGATGCCCTGTGGGCATCAGCATTTTACAAATGTCTCAGAAAAATGAGTGCTGTACCCAAGTACTCATAAACTAGAAGATACTACTACAACCTAAATCCTGAACCCTGAATCCAGGGTTATTGCCACTACACCATGCTGTCTCTACCAGTTGGAATAAGGAATTTAAACAGTAGTTCATTTTAGTGCTATTTCCATCAAGATTTTATATTCTTTGGTGATACTTTGCATAAAGCCTGCTTCAATCATTCAAATATAAACTTAAAAGGCGGATTTTCTTCCATTTAAATCTGCATTGTTCATCTGTTTTAGCTTTAAAGCAGCCAGCAGGGAATGCAAACAGAGCTGTTTGAAGCCTAGACAAGTTCCTGAATGAAACTCAGTGCTGTCTCCTTGTGAAGCAGTAATAAACATTTACATTTGGGAAATGGTTGAAACCTTAGGGAAAAAATGAAGCCCTAATGATCTCTTGTTGGGGATGGAAAGTCTAATGATACATAATAGTAATTATGACAACAATAATAATGATAAATTGTGATTTGACGATGGGTTGGAAATAGAAAGCAATGAGCTTTGGAGAAAAAAAAATGAGACAGTTTATAGCATATTTTGAGGAACACAGGTGCTCTTAGCTTCAGTCTGTTTCTGGGCCTATATAAAAACATCAAGTGAAAAATGACAGATGCCGCCTCTTTCCTGCTGCTCTTGAAAACTTACTTTTTTCTATTAAGAATCAAGTGCTTGAGTTCTTGCATAGTGTAAACAGAATCGTTTGTCAAACTTTAATTCAACATAAAACTCTAGAAATACGACTGTGACCGGGTGACTATCACATTGAGTCAAGGTCGTTTTCTTTGGTTGCTCCCTTTATTTCTGTATTTATCATAAAACCCTGTCAGTGCCCTTTGAAGTGTTTTCTTTTGTTGGTTTGTTTTTGGGTTTTTGTTTTTTGATTAGTGTTTTTTTTTTTTTTTTGGTACCTTGGTTTTTTGCTATTTGACATATGCTTTACTATCTCCATTAAAATGTATCTTTATATCATTTTCATTCTCACTTTTGTCTCTAATCTTTCACTGATAATAACCCCTATAATGTGATGAGTTTTCTGGGCAGTAGCCATCCAACATACTTTTTATGTTTACTTCAATCCCATGATGTGTTAGGCATACTTTTATAGTACACTTGTGCTGGTTTAAATACACCTGATGTTGTGCTGCACCATGATCAATATTTTAGAGCACTACTTATTATCTGCTATGTTATAAATTTCTAGGGAGATTGCAATTTAAGAATAACTTCTTGGAACTTTGAAGCTCTAGAAATGATCCATAACTAGACCTCAAATTTTACACAATGGGTTCATAAGTGTTACTTTGATACACAAAGTATATTTCATCCAGAAGTCATCTTTATCCTGTCTAGCCTGCTCACATGTGCTATTGGAAAAGATCAAGGAAAACATTTTCCTCCTTTTATTTTATCAAGCTTTTCCAGAATGAAGAACATTACAATAATTGCTCATCATACTAAGAAAAGGAGCTTGAGAACTTAAGCCACATTAAGAACTTAAGAGTATCTATGCAAATCAGCAAATCCTTAAATGCTTCCTAATGCATTATTACAGAAATATTAACTGCAGATTGGATCAAATGCTATACAATCAGTCCCACCTTCCATTCTCCCCAAACAACAACAATAAAAGCAACAATAACCATTAAAAACAGATGGGAAAATCCTTAGAACTCCATGTAACTGAAAGGAATGGAAAAGCATAGTGGACCTTGAAGAAAAGGTAAATAAACTTGCTCAACATTGGCAATGATGCAAGTCTGCTCCATATTCTCATTCCCCAAATGATTCAAATGACAAACTTATAGAGTTGAGATATTGGAAAGATGATAAGATAGAAACTTATAAGTATTATCCTAATATCTATATTTTAATAATAAAATTATTTAAATCAAAGATAATTTTCAGAAAAAAAAATATAAAATTTGATCCCCTCAAGTTTTTTTTTTTTTTTTTCCTTTAACAATTCCATTGAGATAGTTTCTGTTACATTCCTCTCCCAATCCAACCATTAGATTTTCCTTTAGTGTTAGGTATAGTTTCTTAGTTTGGTTAACCTCACTGAAAATGGAATAGTGGATCTGCAACTTTACTGGGTTTACTTTATGATTTCCCAGATGAAAACTGCCAGCAACCAAACAAAAGGGACGTTAATGCTAGCCCCTTCATATTCTGTCCTCTTGATCCAGCCTATTGTAGATCTCTTTCTGTTGCAGAAGGTTAAATGGTATGGGCTTTGACATGCATCCTCTGCATATCTCTAAGCTAACAATACCAAATCTAACTCAGTATTCAGTAAATTTGAGAAAAAGATTGAGGACATGTGAAGACATTATACAAACCATAAGAGGAAACAAACATCTGTTAGGGGAAAAGTGCAAGTATTTCCATTGAAATGGGTAAATAATAAACTTAAATAAGTTATAAAACGTCTTTGTAAAATTGCTGAAGGGAAAGTAGATAATAACATTAACTAAGTAAGAAAATCTCAGGTAAAATAAAAACTGTATTTGACCAAGTCTTACCGTCACTTAAAGAATTGAAATGCAGAATTAACTTTGTAGGTAACTGAATATGGGTGCTAAATGAGGTGTCTTCAGTTATAATGAGAAAAGAAAGTATGAATCTATAACAGACATGAATGGTAGAATACAGAAATATAATCCTTCAATAATAGTCATTTTAAAGGACAGAACAGCAGATAGACCAGCAATAGCAATCATATGTGGAAAAGACGAAAATTTGCATATGAGACTGGGAATTGGGAAGTCTGACTATTCAATGCTAAAAACATTAAACAGAAACAAATAGCAAGTTATATGTTATTTCAAGACAAGAAATATTTCAAGTTTTCAAGGAGGAGGAAAAGTTAATTTTATTAATGTGAGATTAGCGTCAGATACATTATCTGAAAAAAATAAACACCAGATCAAATTAAAGAATATAAATTTCAAGAGAAAATGATACAATTCAATAATTTACTAAGAGTGAGCTCTGATTTTTTTCACTATATTTTAAAAGAAACACTTCTATTTTTTTAAGAGTTTATTTTTTAGAGCATTTTTAGGTTTACAACAAAACTGAGAGTGAAGTACATTGATTTCCCATATGCCGTCTGTCTACACACATGCATTATCAACATCACTCATCAGAATGGTACCATTTTTTACCAAGAACAAATCTACATTAACATGTTATAATCACCCAAAGACCATACTTTACCATAGGGTTAACTAATGGTATTGTGCATTCTATGAATTTGGATAAATGTATAATGACACATTTCCATCATTACAGCATCATGAAGAGTATCTCACTGCCTTAAATATCTATGCTCCGCCTATTCATCCCTCCACCCTACTCCAACAACCACTGATTTCTTTACTATCTTCAGACTATTGCCTTTTCTAGAATGTCATACAGTTGGAATCATACACTATGGAGCCTTTTCAGATTGGCTTCTTTCACTTATGCATTTAAGGTTCCTCCATGTTTTTTCATAACTTGATAGCTCATGTCTTTTTAGTTTGCATAATATTCCATTATCCATATCCATATGGATATTCATATGGATTCACATATATATGTGTGAATGATAATTTCTTCCTTAAATGTTTGGTAGAATTCACCAATAAACATTTCCCTTTTAATATCCAAATTCTGTAGCCCATCAAACCCAACACTGTGTTTCTGAAAATTTCACCAAAGAACATTTTTAAAGTGACAATTTTGTTTGTGATAACATTAAACAGTTGAAATATGACTTTGGTTGCCAATACTTTTCCTCAGTTAAGTACCTAACGTTTATGCAAAAAAACTCTGTTTTTCAGCCTATACCCATAATGAATTAGTTAAAATCTAACAATCCTATTAAATACAACTATAATTTTGAGAGATAGAAGTAATTTTCTTAGACAAGTTTTTATCTTAATTTCCAAAGTCAACATTCAACCAAATTAATTAGCAATAATTAATTTTCACACTTTTTAAAGCTGGCTAAAGTTATTGAATTTTACTTCTCGTTTATAAGTCTTCTTCCTATAGATGAAGTTACATTATCAAGAACTATCCATAATCAAGGTCAATAACAATTTGAAAGTGAGAAAGGTAGTGGTTGTATTGCACAAGAGTGAGGATGCTTAGGGATTAAAATGCTTTTATGATAATGTATTAAGTAATAAAATAAAAGTTACTTAGATTTAATGGAAGTAAATTATTAGTTTTACATAATGATTTAATAAAAATATGCCAATAATGTGGCAATGTATCTGAACATAAATTTTACTTCGTATGCAGAAAAGGATGTTTGAAAGTTTAGTTGCCTAGGGAGTTTAGGAAATAATTATTTTTGGTACATTATTTGGTCTTTGGAATCACAAAGCATTCTTGTAATACAATGATACACATTATATTCATAAATCTTAGAAATATCACCAGATAGCATCTAATGTTGCCATGCGTATCAAAAATAAATCAGCATGGATGTTAACTGTTAAATTGGTCTGTTTGTATTCAAAATAAATTGACAATACACAGCAACAGCCTTAAAACATTGGAGGCCCTTCGCATAATAACTTACTTTCTAATTTCCTATGGGAATAATAGGACAAAGGGATAAACATATATGTATGGCAGTGTTCATCGCAGTTCTAAAACAGCAAAAACCAAAAGCAAATTAAATCTCTCATAATAGACGATTTCCAAATAAAAATGGTAATATATTATGGCATTAAAATAATTATTTAAACTACATACCATATGTATAGAATCATTGCATTAAAGAGAAAAGTTCTAGAAACTGTAAGTCAAAATACTGAAATTGGTGAACATTTAGGCAGCAAAAGGAGGTGGTTCTGTAAGATTTTATAACTTTTTTTTCCCATCCATATTGTCTATGGAATTTAAAAGAAAAAAATTAGAGATAGAGATGGGGAGTAAATAAGTGTCAAAGGATCAGGATAGTCTCATGGACTTTTTGTAGAATAGGATAAAGGTGTATGTTTGTAAGCAGATGATTATGTGTATGTATACATGTGCATATTTTTTCTTCCTTGTTTATTAACCTTATAACTATCCAAAAATTATTTCTAATGCCATTATCCTGTATTGAATTTCCAAGAGATTTGATTTTCATGCTAAATTTTAACTAACAACTGAAACAGGTGTACGGTCTTCCAACAAGGATTGGACGCTTTGTAGCAGAAAATTGAAAAAACAAAATGCACTTTTACTTTTGAACATAAGACACTGATATTATACTTTACTAACATCATAGGGAATTTTATACTCTAAGATCTTTTGTAGAAAGATCCTTTAGAGTCATTCAAAAACTAAAGTGTTTTTTTCTTATTAAGGCAGAAAATGAACAAATTCTTTAGCTATGGGCCCCTTTTTCTAGACTTCTCTCCCAAGCATAAAGGAATGTAGCAAGACTAACACAGTCAAATCCAAAAATCAGTGATGATTCTTAGCTTAGCCAAGTATCAATACACAATTTCAGCAGGACATTCAGTGTATCAATCTAAAGCTTTTAAATATATTTAACCAGTAAGATTAATGAAACATCAATAAATGAATTGCTAATAGCATAAGACATTTCTTTCACCTGGAATTCTAAAAAGGATTGTTATTTATTTATTTATTTATTTATTTATTTATTTATTTTTTCAATATATGAAATTTATTGTCAAGTTGGTTTCCATACAACACCCAGTGCTCATCCCAAAAGGTGCCCTCCTCAATACCCATCACTAAAAAGGATTGTTTAAACTCACCCCCAGTGTTCAGGGTAGAGAAGGATGGCTTCGAAATGCTGACTTTTCAGTCACGTAACTGGTTGGGTTTGGTTTTTCTAATGATGAATCCTGCACAATGACTTTATATCATTGCATTTAATCCATTCACTATACAGTTTACTTTTCTAAGATTAAGCAATTTAGTTTATTTATTCTAATAAATCTAGAAAATAAGATTCACAATTTAGTTTCCAACTTTCTCCAATAAAATTTTATAATAAATTTTTTTCAGTGTAAATATAATACTTTTTCTGTTTTTTTCCTATCTCCAAAAAAAGTTACCTATTAATTTTTCTATATTTTTCAAAATTTATGTAAGGCAGCTTAAAAGATGCATCAAATATTATGAAACAACATCAATGGGCAGGATAGCACAGTTCTCTCTACAAAAACAAGCATGGATTCTAGAAAAATTAAATCTAAGTCTCATTGTGTTATCATAGTTACTATCACATGACTTTCTCTTCTTGGTGGAATGTTACTTGTCCTTCAAGTAACATTAAAGCTAATTAAAGGCTATCTCTACTCTCAAGATAATCCCAACCACCAAAACCAGAAATAATTGCATGTTTCTTTAGGCTCTAATACCTTATAGAATAGTACTAATTACAGTGGATATTTCCCCTTTCATTCAAGCATTGGCTATGAGCTCTTTAGATGGTAAAGAACCATGAATTTTATTATTTTCATATCCCCAGTGTCTAATACAGTGCCTGTCATTTAGTAAGCATTCAACTGTGCTGAAAGAATCTCTGAAAAAATAATCATAATTGTATGTCAATGACTCAAGCCAAAGACAAGCAGGAACATACTTGTAATAGTACAAGGTAGATTTATTATGTGCTGCAGTAAGAGAGAACATACACTAGAAGAAAACATAAGGTATTTCTGTAAAAGAGTGTTAGAAATAATTTATTATAGGATCTGAGCTCCAGTTGGGTGATCTGGGGGAGGAGGATCTAAAGAAGTGGGAGTTTCACGTAGATTGGATGCTGTCAGACAATGGGGGAAATTCGGTAACTGTATACTTCAAAGAATCTTAACTATAGGAAGGGGAGACCGATACAAGAATTAAATTGTAATTGTTAAAAAAAAAAAAAGTAGCAATCACTCATTTTGGCTAAGTGATAGGGAATTTGGTATTTTTGTGGGTGGTAGAGGAAACTTGCTTTTATCTATTCTTAGGGGAAAAAAATGAAGTGGTCTTATTTTGTCCATTTATCATGGTCACAAGCAACCTTTTCTGAGTACTCTATGAAATTATTTATGAATAATAGAATAGCATGCCTTAGCTGTGTCAGGTCAGCTTCTGAATGTCTGGAACTACTCTTTTGTTCTCTTAATTTACTTCTATCTATCATCTTAAAATTTAGACAATTGTAAAATAAATTTTAAACTAGTTACACATAAAATTTTTTAAATTGAAGACACTATATATAAAATATTTTAAGAATGTATTGTTGAACAATACAGAATATAGAAAAGGTAATTTTCTAGAATATTTTTTAGTATACATGGGCTCTGCCAGCTTTAAAAAAAATAGGAGACACCACTAACAGAAGTGTTTAGATGACAAATTATATGTGTTTTATTTACTTTTAAGACATATATGCATAGAGTAAAAACAAACAAAAAAACCTAGAAGAAAAAAGTGATTAAGAGAAGCATGTTTAGAATATTACCAATGACAAAAGAAGTGGTAACAAATCTCATCTGACACTATATCTTATTAAACACTATCAATGTGTAAAAAGCTTGTAAGATAATAAATATATAACCAAATTTAAAGAGCGGTATTGATTAGTGTATTATTACTTTATAAAACTTAACTTCTTCTACTATCTTATAAATTTTTACACTGCGTCTAAGTGCAAAATTGACAGTAGCCTTCTAATTTCTTAAGGCTCTTGTTTCCAATAAACCCTAAACTTATTTGCATAGTGCAAATACCACTATATACCTAACACTCAATAAGTTGAATGCTGATTCCAAGCAATATATTCCAAATTCAAAGTCATCTTCTCCCTGCCAATATCTGCCCAATACTTCTTTCTATTTTCCAGTTCTCATCATATGTTAATGCATACTTTAAATACCTATACAAACTTAACATAACACCCTTAATTCACCAAAATTATTCTAGTTATTCTCACTTAAAACTTAAATCGATTTATTATTGTGAAGCCTTTTTTTTCCTACTCAATACTTGACCTTTAGTCAGTAATGTGAATTTACATATCATAATGTTTAAGACCATTACTTATAGAGTCTGTCCAGATTTGACTGCACATGAATGAATTCTAGTTCCATCACTTACTAGGTCTTTGAAGTCTATGCCACAAATGGAACATCTGAAAAATGGAAGCAAAAATTTTATCGATCTTACAGGACTGTATTGTAATTGAGATAAAACAGGTAAAGCACTTAAAATAGTGCTGGTAAAGCACTTTAAAATAGTGCTTGTCACTGCTAGGAATTTACCCATGGGATACAGGAGTACTGATGCATAGGGGCACTTGTACCCCAATGTTTATAGCAGCACTCTCAACAATAGCCAAATTATGGAAAGAGCTTAAATGTCCATCAACTGATGAATGGGTAAAGAAACTGTGGTTTATATACACAATGGAGTACTACGTGGCAATGAGAAAGAATGAAATATGGCCCTTTGTAGCAACGTGGATGGAACTGGAGAGTGTGATGCTAAGTGAAATAAGCCATACAGAGAAAGACAGATACCATATGTTTTCACTCTTATGTGGATCCTGAGAAACTTAACAGAAACCCATGGGGGAGGGGAAGGAAAAAAAAAAGAGGTTAGAGTGGGAGAGAGCCAAAGCATGAAAGACTTAAAAACTGAGAACAAACCGAGGGTTGATGGGGGGGGGGGGGGGGGGTGGGAGGGAGGAGAAGGTGGGTGATGGGTATTGAGGAGGGCACCTTTTGGGATGAGCACTGGGTGTTGTATGGAAACCAATTTGACAATAAATTTCATATATTGAAAAAAAAAATAAATACCAGAAAAGAAAAAAAAATAAAAAAAAATAAAAAAAAATAAACCTCAGTCTCCTGATCAGTAAAATGGGAATAATGCTACCAAAAAAAAAAAAAAATTAAATAAATAAATAAATAAATAAATAAATAAATAAATAAATAAAATAGTGCTTGTAAGCCCTCAAAAATGTTCCTATAATTATTTCTGAACTTTTTCTATTTAGACTAGACATCAATTATTTCTCATTCTATAATCTATAATTGTTTTCCCTATTCTTTTTGTTTTTATTTTAGTAATTGCTACATCCAATGTGGAGCTCGAACTCATAACCCTAACATCAAGAGTCACATCTCTACCCACTGAGCTAACCAGGCCCCCTGACTTCACTCATTCTACTCCCTGCTTACCCACTATCTTTCTACTCCAGTTTATCCCTTATTCAGTCCAGAATAAGCCTCCTATACAGCAGGACAGTCACATGATTTAATTACATACTTCCAAAGAAACCATTAATTACTTTCCTTCCGAAGAAAGTAATTAATATTTATAGATAAATTATCTTGAAGCCAAAGCCTCAATTTAACTTCATTTGTTCATGAATTAATTTATGCATTTAATAAATGTTTTTTGAGCACCTATCACATGGGCATTTTATCTTACACCACTCACTATTTTCCAAATATTTCCATGTGCTTTCCCTCATCAATATTTTTCTCATGGTGCTTCCTATCTGTAATGCCCTACTCTCTGCATTTTTAAATGTTCTCTTTTGTTTATGACAGCTTTCTGGAGCAACACAAAATGTGGATTCTTATAATGAAATGCCATAACACTTTGTTTGCATTTTCTATTACCTTTATATTACCTCTCTGCCTTGATTTTGTTTGTTTTGTGTAATCACTCTATGATGGACTGACCTAAGCAAATATGGTGATACACAACTATCAGGCTATTTTTTAATTTTGAAATATGAGGTTGAACTTTAGCTATTCTCTGCAATCGTATTTCAAGTTTTGATATTAAGTAAATCTTAGAACAAATTCTGTCAAACATACAGGTACTATAACAAATGTTTATTACAAGCAGCCACTATACATTTTATGCAACATATTTAGTAAATTCAAAAAATTCAAGCTAAATTTGGGTGTTATAAACATCACCTTATATGAAATGTTTATGCCAGGCATATGCAAGTATTTTTCAGCAGCAGAATTTTTTTTTTCATCCTGCTGCTAGTATCAGACAATCAGAATCACTCCTAACTAATGACTAGATCCAGAATCATTTAAAGATGAAGCTTTAGATGCCATCGCTAAGGAAGCAGAGAAGACATTTCTCTAGATTCTGAAACTTTATTCATGCAAAGACAGTGTCTCTAAAATATTCTATCTAATCCATATTTTAATACTTTTAATTTCATGAATAAATTCCATTTCTAACTATAATTATACTAATTATGCTTTTAATTTCAAAAATAAAATGCTAGTAAACAAAGTCTGAAGTGTTAATTGAGACATGGAAAAGCAAGATGTTTATAGAAGCCTTCTTCAGAATTTAATATATCGGATATCCTAATACCCATGAAATGCACATTTTGAAGAACAAATGACTGCCCCTAACGATGTAGAATAAACTGGTATGTATATTCTTAATACTACATGCTGATACATCTTAAAGTAAATTACAGACACTGAAACATAACCTATTGCAATAAAATACCTTTATAAAAGTTAAAAGCCATATGTTTCTGTTTCATATTCAGTGATATAACTACCTACCGGAAAATAGCCGCTAATTAAGTACATACCTACTCATTGATATGAGCTAAACAAAATATTGGCATAAAAATGTAATGAGAATAATTTTGCCACACTACCCAGACTAACAATATAACAGGCTTTTTAATCTAAAAAAAAGTGTATGCAAACAAGTAATGTGAATGTTTCCTCTAGCCTAAAGGTTTAAATCACTGAATAGATTTGAAAGATCTTTGCTTTAAAGGGTAATTTCAAATCTAACTAGCTATAAGTCACTTTTACCTCATTTTTCAAGTTCTTATTTTTTGAAACTTATTTTTTCAAATTCTATAGTTATAATATTATTGTTCCAGCAATACATTTGAAATGTATCTTGGACCCGAAAATAAACATGTTGTTTCAAAGGGAGGTATAATCAAATCTATCATAATAATTGTGGATTTATCTGGTTTCCCTATTAATTTTTAATTTGATTTACATAAATTTAAGACATTTGTATTATTACATACATATTTAGAATTGTTATATCTTTTGGTGAGTTAATTATTTTATGTTATAAAATATTCTTTATATCTAGTAGGCCTCTAGTGTTAAAGTCTAATCTACATGTTTTTATCATAGCGGTAAGAGATGCGAAATTTCTTTAATGGAATATAACAAATTACCAAAAATAAAGAGCCTCGAATTAGCATGTACTTATTATCTTATAATTTCCAGGGTCAGGAATCCAGGCATAGATTACCTAAGTCCTCTGCTAAAGGTCTCACATGGCTGCATTCCAAACGTCATGCTGGCAGGGCCACCATCTCATCTGCTCTTTGGAGTCTTTTTCAGGCTCTCTGGTTATTGTCAGAACTCTCTCTTTGCAGCTGTAGGATGGAGGTCACTGCTTTCTTATTGGCCATTGAGTGGGGAGTCAGTCTGAGTTCCTGGAAGATGCTCTCAGGGTCCAGTCATGAGCACCTTTCACAGCAGTGTACTTCTTCAAAGCTAGTGAGGAGTCTCTTTCACTGTCTCCCTTCAGGGAAGGTCTGGACCCTCTTTGAAAAGGCTCAGAGGATTAAGTAAAGTCCAACCAGGATAATCTCCTTTTGGTTAACTCAAAGTTGAGAGATTAAAGACCTTAATTATACAGCAAATCTCTTCACCCTGCCACCTTTAATGCAGTGGGATCCCAGCATATACATAAGAACCACCTACACTAAAGGGACCCACTTCCTGCATAATGAAAGGACCTAAAAGCACTTTAACTCCTCCTAACTCTCTTTACCACTTGTTCTTTTGTTATCATGTATTTTTAAACCCCATAAGATGTTATTATAATTTTCTATAACCATGATTCATTATACTTACACATTTAATCTACGGTCTCTCTACATTTCTTTATGTATCTTTGTACTTCTTTTTGGGATGTTTCCTTCTGCCTTTAGTGATAGCTTTAGTATTTTTGTGCTGTATGGTCACTGATTGATTCTGTCAATTTTTCTTTACCTTATTTATTGCAAAAATATCTCTATTCCTGTCTTATTTTGTATGAAATTTTTCTTTAATAGATGGATATTCTAAGAACAGATGCCAAAATAGGGTTAGATATGAAATAAATTATTTGGGGGAAATGCCTCTGAGAGAAAATGAAGGAGTGGGGGGCAGAGAATGGCTGAGAGAGCCCTCAGACAGCAATGCAGGTCAGACCGAGAGATGGAGGAAGAGGAGAGGAAGAAAGGAGAGAACAGCTAGTTAGAAGTGTCTTATTCTATAGCATGATTCTAAGGAGATTTTGCCAAATCTGTGAGGGAGCCCATCAGAAGACAGTTGCCCATCAAAAGGGTTCCTAATCTCTTATGAATGGGCTTGCCATAGTTAGTCCCTGTCTCAGGGTTTATTTAGCTAAGAGCAGTCTGTGAAAAGTATGACTTCTGAGCTAATCCAAGCACGGATTTCAGCAGAAGCCTTTAGGTAATTATGCTTTCTGCAGTTGGAAGTTGGAGAGGAACATCGATTTGACAGACATAGTATAGACTCTATTTTTGTATTTAATTCTTTCAGAACTTAGACTATTATCTATTGTTTTCTAATTGTCATTGTTTCTGTCAAGAAATCAGTTCTCAGTCTTTGTTGCTGATTTGAAAATAAGTAATATGTCTTTTTATTTTATCTAAAGTTTTAATATTGTCTTTGATTTCTAGGAGTTTTGCTATGAAGAGCCAAGATGAGGATTTTTTTGTACTTAACATGTTTGCTGTTTTTTAAAACTTTAATCTGGCTTCATGTCTTTCACAACTTTAGGAAATTCTTAGCCATTATATACCCAAATATGTCTTGTCAATATCATAGAGTTTTTTGTCCTCCTGTGCCAAGTATATGTGCAACATATATTAGGCACTAACACTTGTGTCCCCAATGTCTCTTATGACTTTTTCTGTATTTTCCATCCTTTTGTCTTTTTATATTTCAAAGTGGTTATTTTCATATATGCTAACTTTCAGTTTTCAAATCCTCTCTCCAATTATGTATAATCTGACGTTAAATCCATTTGTTGAATTTTTAAAAATTTTTTATATGTCTATTTTGAGAGAGAGAGAGAGAGAGAGAGAGCGCGAGCGGGGGAAATGCAGAGACAGAGGGAGACACAGAATCCGAAGCAGGCTCCAGGCTCTGAGCTGTCAGCACAGAGCATAACACAGGGCTCAAACTCACTGACTGTGAGATCATGTCCTGAGCCGAAGTCAGATGTTTAACCAACTGAGCCACCCAAGTGCCCCTGTTGAGTTCTTTTTTAAAAAAAAAAAATTTTTAGGGGCAGCTGGGTGGCTCAGTCGGCTGAGCGTCTGACTTCAGCTCAGGTCATGATCTCACAGCTCGTGACTTCCAGCCCTGTGTTGGGCTCTGTGCTGACAGCTTAGAGCCTGGAGCCTGCTTTGGATTCTGTGTCTCCCTCTCTCTCTGCCCCTCCCCAACTTGTGCCATGTCTCTGTCTCTCAAAAATAAAGAAACATTAAAAAAAAAATTTAAATTAAAAAAATTTTAAAAAATTAACGTTACTTTATTTTTAGAGGGCAGGAGGGGCAAAAAGAGAGGGAGACAGAGCCAGCCAGATGCTCCTGATGAGTTATTTTTATTAATTGAAGTTTTTAATTTTAGTTTATTTATTTAAAATGCACACTTTCTAGTTCACAGCTAAAACTCTCTATGTTTTGGTTTATCTTCTCAAACATTAATCACAGATAACTGAAGATCTATGTTCACTAATTCTAATATTTTCATTGCCTGTAGATTCATTTCTATTACTTTTTTTTTTAAACTTATGGCTAATTTTGGTTGAATGCCATACATTGTGTTGAAAACTGAAGAGACAGTACAACTTTGTTAGTGGTATTATTTTTCTCAGGACAGAAATCATTTTGTTTCCCACAGTTACGTGCTTTTATCTACTATACGCAAGGGTTGAACTAATTTGAAGCTAGGCCTCAACCTTTGTGAAAGATTATCATTTCTAATTTACTCTTTCTGTAACTTTTAGCTTTTGGGTCTCCCAAGCGAAAATGTGGAGATCTACCTCTACACTGACATGTAAACCAAAAGCCCGCCTCCCTACTCCATGTTGTATGAAGAAAGTTCTCCTTCCTTCCAAGCCTCTGGTTTTGAATCAACAGATTCTTTAAGAAAGGTGATTCCAAATATTCAGCTTGCCTGTCTAATCTCTTCTTGGGGGAACCTTGGCCTTCAAATTCTTGCTACCTTGGTAGCTTTCTGATGTTTCCAAACAAATGCTATCATTGCTTATTACTATTATTATTATTATCATTATTATGTAGAGTTTTTAGTTCTACTTAGTGGGAGGCGTGGTCTGAATAAAGTTAGCACATTATTGTCGGAAGTGGCAATTCCTTTTATGTAAATTTTAAGTACTAGAAAATATTTATGGGTGAAGTTTTTCACTCTATTCTAGCAAACTTCAGGACCTTTATTGAGATGATAAGAATGTAGTAAGATTTTATTTTCCCTTCTTTATTTGTTAATTCACTGGACTATGATTCTGATTAATAGGACCACACATATGCAAATGTGTTATAAATCCTATTAAAGTTAATTTATTTTTATTTTTAAAAAAAATTTTTTTTTCAACGTTTTTTATTTATTTTTGGGACAGAGAGAGACAGAGCATGAACGGGGGAGGGGCAGAGAGAGAGGGAGACACAGAATCGGAAACAGGCTCCAGGCTCCTAGCCATCAGTCCAGAGCCTGACGCAGGGCTCGAACTCACGGACCGAGAGATCGTGACCTGGCTGAAGTCGGACGCTTAACCGACTGCGCCACCCAGGCGCCCCAGTTAATTTATTTTTAAAGAGGAAAGCACGTATTTGACTCCTGTTACAGTCTTACTTTACCAATTGAAAGAGAAAAGTATTTATAAAAATTATATCTCCCTTTTATATTCCCTCAATTATATTTTTTCAAATCCAAAATAGGACTGTATCTTAAATATATAGGACAGTTAATAATGTAAAAGTGCCTACTTTGCTTTTAAAATTGCATGTTAAATATCAAAATTCAGATGGATAAATAGTGAAAATTATATGTTTCACTCTCAAAGTAAAGGTCACACTGAGCATTTTTAGCCTAAGAGTAGCTATTAAATATAGGCCTAATAATCATCCAATTTGGAAATAAGACTGTAGATTATTACATAAAACAAGGACATTTTATTTGAAATGTATTTTAGCTAATAAAAATATGGGTCATGTTAAACATATATTACCAAAATACAATTAGCATTTCCAAATGCACTTGACAAAAATGCATGATAAAAATCAAACTAAGTATTTGGAGGTCTACAAACTACACAACTGGAAAGAAACCAGTATGTTATCTATGCTATGACTATGTTGTTAAAAATTTTTACCTTTAACCCTATGAGGTAGGCCTATATTGAAAGCAGTGGTCAGTCAGGGCATCTGGGTGGCTCAATTGGTTAAGCATCCGACTTTGGTACATGTCATGATCTTGCGGTTTGTGGGTTCGTGCCCCATGTCAAACTATATATTGACAGCTCACAGCCAGGAGCCTGCTTCGGATTCTGTGTCTCCCTTTCTCTCTCTTCCCCTGTCCCACTGTGCTCTGCTCTCTCTCTCAAAAATAAACATTTAGGGGCGCCTGGGTGGCTCGGTCGGTTAAGTGTCTGACTTCGGCTCAGGTCATGATCTCGCGGTCTGTGAGTTCGAGCCCCGCGTCGGGCTCTGTGCTGACAGCTCAGAGCCTGGAGCCTGTTTCGGATTCTCTGTCTCCCTCTCTCTCTGCCCCTCCCCTGTTCACGCACTGTCTCTCTCTGTCTCAAAAATAAATAAACGTTAAAAAAAAAATTAAAAAAATAAAAAAATAAAAAAAAATAAACATTTAAAAAAATTAAAAAAAAAAAAAAGAAAGCAGGGGTCAGTCATACTAATCACTGCAGAGAATATTTGGTTTTGGTGATGAATTTTAATTTTATTTATTTTTTTTTTAATTTTTTTTTTCAACGTTTTTTATTTATTTTTGGGACAGAGAGAGACAGAGCATGAACGGGGGAGGGGCAGAGAGAGAGGGAGACACAGAATCGGAAACAGGCTCCAGGCTCCGAGCCATCAGCCCAGAGCCTGACGCGGGGCTCGAACTCGTGGACCGCGAGATCGTGACCTGGCTGAAGTCGGACGCTTAACCGACTGCGCCACCCAGGCGCCCCTAATTTTAAAGTTGCTTAAATTTTAAAAAATTGGGGGTGGTAAAGTTCTAGGTTAATGTATCCCTAAGCATAGCCATAAGCCTAAGCAAATTCAATAACAACTATAATTAATCAAAAGAATATACACCACTATTAGAAAGTATATCAATAAAGACTATTCTTTGCATTCTCAGAAAACAATTGACAATGGTTTTCTTCTAAAATGTGCAATTTCTCTTACCTAACCCCATAAATCTTCACAAAACCTCCTATGTACAAAAATCACTTGGAGAACCACCTCTCATTAATTAGAATGGCTAAAATTAAAAAATATAAATAAATAAATTTAAAAATAAACTAAAAATACCAGTTCCTAGTGACAATGATAAACACTTATTCACTGCTGATGCAAATGCAAAATTGGAGAACCACTTTGAGAGACAGTCCAGCAGTTTCTTACAAAGCAAAACATTGCCTTACCATGTGATCCAGAAATCACGCTCCTAGAAATTTATCCAACCAATTTGAAAATGTATGTCTACACAAAAAACCTGAATGTTGGTAGCATCTATATTCATAATTACCCAAAACTGGAGGTGATCATGATGCCCTTCAATAGATGAGTGAATAAACAAACCGTTCCACATCCATACAGAAAATATTATTCAGCAAGAAAATAAACAAGTTATCAGACCAGGAGAGGACATGGATGAATCCAAAATGCTAAGTGATAGGAGCAGGTCTGAAAAGGTCATATACTGTAATCACCCTGATTACATAACATTCTAGAAAAGACAGACTATAGACATGATAAAGAATTATCAGTAGTTCCAGGAAAGGGTGCAGGTTGAATAAGTAAAGCACAGGGGATTCTTCAGCACAACGAAACCATTCTGTATGACACTATACTTGTGAACACACAACACTATGCATTTTCCAAACTCTAAAAAACTTTTCAGTACAAAGAATCAATCTTAATGAAACATAATCCTAAAAAATAACTTAGAAGCTCTGTGGATCCAAAGACAGAAAGCAATATGTTAAAAATAAATAAAACAGGGGCGCCTGGGTGGCGCAGTCGGTTAAGCGTCCGACTTCAGCCAGGTCACGATCTCGCGGTCCGTGAGTTCGAGCCCCGCGTCGGGCTCTGGGCTGATGGCTCGGAGCCGGGAGCCTGTTTCCGATTCTGTGTCTCCCTCTCTCTCTGCCCCTTCCCCGTTCATGCTCTGTCTCTCTCTGTCCCAAAAATAAATAAAAAACGTTGAAAAAAAAATTAAAAAAAAATAAAAATAAAAATAAATAAAACAATCTTACTGCATTTACAAATGTATGAAACAATATCAGTAAAGGAGATAAAAGAAAAACATGTTGATCTAAATAATTTTAGAAATAAGTTGGTAAGACTAAAGGCAGAAGAAACTGTACAGAAGAAATAAGCATATGGTAACTCTGTACTTTTCTCATAATTTTTCTGTAAATAAATTAAAAAAAAAAAAACTGTCCCACCAAAGGTACCTGGAAACATTTTACTTAGATAATCACGAAATAGGTAAAGACATTACCAATATCTTTTGAAGATATAGGGGCTGGATTGGCATTAATAGCCAAGGATTCAAAGCACCAAATAGCTTTGCATTGTCAAAATAAGGGTAGATGGTGGTCAGGTAATAAATGCAGTCCTCGGATCACTGCAGCTCACAATGAATCTTCTGTATTCATAGACTCACAAAGTGGTCATTTTCAAAATGTACTACTGGACTGACTAAACTTGATAGCAGAAGACTTACATGGGACTTTTGATCTGTGAGATAAGAGCCATCATTGTAGGGAAAACAAAAAGAAATCTTCTGAGATTCCTTCACCAAGGTAGTATATCAACAGTATTACCAGGCACAACTTCTGCCATAACAGTTACTATTCATGTAACTAAAAACAAACTAAAAAACAAAAAACACAAAACGGCATCATCTCAGCAAATTCAAACAAAGTACATAACAAATCCAAAGTGCATTTCTGACAAAGCACCCAGTAAACTAGGAACAGAAAATCATTTCCTCAAAGTAATAAAGGGCACCTAATATCATACTTAATGGTGAAAGACTAAATTCTTTCCTCAAGATAGGAAAAAGACAGGATACCTACTTTCAGCAGGTATCTATTCAACATTATACTGGAGTTTCTAGCTAGTGCCCCAGACAAGAAAAATAAATAAAAGGTATTCATATTTGAAAGAAAAAAAGCAAAATTGTCGATATTCAGTCGCATATGACATAATCCTCTGCACTGAAAATCCTAAGGAAATCACACACACACACTTACTTCCATTCACTGGATTAATACACATTTAATAATGTTACATAATATAAGAGCAACATACAAAAGTCAACTGTATTTCTATAATGCACAATGAACATTCTGAAAAAGTAATGAAAAATATTCACAGTAACAGCAACCAGAATAATACTCAGTAATAAATTTAACTAAAGGGATAAAAGACTTGTGAAAGACTATATGAAAACCATAAAAGCTTGCTGTGAGATTTTAAGAGATCTAAATAAATACATATTCCATGTTTATGGATTAGAAAATTCACTATTTTTTATGATGGCAACCCTCTCCAAATTGATCTACAGATTCAAGAAAATACTGGTCAATGTATCACTAGGTATTTTTGGTAGAAATTAACAAGCTTATTAGTAAAATTAATATTTAACTGTAATGACTAACAATTTGGAAAAGAATAAAAGTGGAGGGCATATACTATCTGATTTCCAAACTTCTTGTAATAACCAAGACAAAGTTTTTTTGTTGTATCAGACATATAAACTAATGGAACAAAACTGATAATCCAGAAATAACCTATTAAATTTGAATAATTATGGCTGAGAAACAAAAATAATTGGGAAGGGGATAGTCTTTTCAACAAATGGTCATAGGACGATGAATTATCTATATGCAAAAAGATGAACTTAGAACCTTACCTCACACTATATACAAAACTCAATGCAAAATAAGTCATATGCATAAATATAAGAGTTAATATTACAAAGCTTCTAAAATAATATCTAGGAGGTAATATCAGAGCATTGGGATAGGCAAAGATCTCTTAGATAAAACACCAAAATATGATTCATAAATGAAAACAGTGTTTAACTTTATCAACATTAAAAACTCCTGTGCTTTGAAATGCATCATTAATAAAACTGAAAAAACAAACCACTTTTGAAAATCATATATCTAATAACAAACTTGTATCCAGAATATATAAATAACCCATTCAAGTTGATATTTAAAAGCCAAAAATTCCAATTAAACAACAGGCAAAAGATCTGAATAAATATTTCACCAAAGAACATATGTGAATGTCAAATACACACACATGAAAAGATGTTCAATATCCTTAGTAATTAGGGAAATGAAACTGAAAATTACTCTGACATACCACTACATACATATACTAATTGCTATTATCAAAAAGATATTTAAAAAAAAAACAAATATTGGTAAAATGTGGAAAATAGATACCCTCACACTGCCTGTGGGAATAAAACTGGTTCAGCTATTGTAGAAAGAGTTTAGAATGTTTTTTTGAAAAAATGTATATATACCATATGGTCCTACCTTTCCATTTCTAGATATTTACTAAGGAAATATAAAAACATATGTCCATGTAAAGACTTGTATATGAACATTCATACTAGCATTGTTCGTAACACCCCTAAACTGGAAACAACCTAAATATGTCAACCAGTAAATGGATAAGCACAGTGTGTTGTATTCATATCACATGTTCCATATGCAGAGCATTACATATCATATGATTAAATTTATATAAATGTCCAGGAAAATCAAAGCTACAGAAAGAAAAAGCAGATAATCAGTTATCTGGGGCTGATGAGAATGGAGATTGCTGGAAATGGTCAAGAAGATACTACTGGGGTAGTGAAAGTGCTTTAATACTGTAGTGATAAATTTACTGAATTTACTATAAATTTACTGAAAAATAACTTAATAGTAAATTTATGCCTGAGATTATTGTATGTAAATGTTAACTCGGTTAGTTATATATATATTTATCACATCCTGGTGGAAAGTGGCAGAGAACAAAGAAAGGTGGCCCCATTCCTATCTCTAATTCACCAGTCTGGCAACTATATATTGTGTGCTTCACTCAGTTATCTTCTTCATGAGTAAATATACCTATTATGGGCAGAATAATGGTCCCTCAAAGATGTTTACTACCCAATATCCAGAACCTGTAACCAAGTTAGGTCACATGGTAAAGAGGAATTAAAATTGCAGATGGAATTAAGATTGCTACCTAGTGACCTTGAGACAGGAAGATTATTTTGGATTATCCATGTGGGGCCAATGTAATCATAAGATTCTAGTAAAGTAAAGGCAACAAGAATGTTATCATTAGAGTGACACAACATGAGGAAGACTTCACTGGCTTTGAAGATGGTATAAGGTCATAAGCCAAGGAATAAGAACAGCCTCTAGAAGCTGGAGAAGGAAGAAAATGATTTATTCCTTAGAGCCTCCAGGAGAGAACACAACACAAGCCTGCTAACACCTTGATTTTAGCCCAGGGGGACCTATTTCAGACTTCTTACCTCCAGAACTGTAAGATAATAAATGTGTGTTACCTTAAACCACTATATAAGTTGTGATTTTTTTAAACCATGGTTATAGAAAAGTGGACATAGACCCATCCCCCAACTGCTGGGAATGCTGGTTACTAATGACTCATACATGTGTTTTTTAGTGGAAACTGTCCTTGTTGTATGGAATTATAAAGTCCAAAGACTTTTTACTTCCAGTGCTGCCAATGATTGGCTGATGTGGAGTTACAAAGGCCTTAGTTATCAGGAGTAAACTGCAGATCCGCTTATCATTCTGCCTGGTCCTAAACTCATTTTCTTAAAGTTGCATATTCTAAGACCACTTCCCAATAAATTTTTGGCAGACAACTCTCTGAGTCTGTTTCCTTTGTCATAGCTCCATCAAAATAGGCTTACTATAGAGTATCTTCCTCTTCACTGATAGCTACATAAACATATATGTCCCAAATTCAGAATTTTTAGAATCTCTAACTCATTAAATTTTCCTTAATAGACTATTTTCAGGTTTTCCTCCAGATTGCACATTCTGATGAACACCTACGTTCCCAATGAGCATAGTGCTATTGATGCACACACTGATGTTTCTAAATAAGGCATTTTCTAAAGTATTTCATAATTTATTCAAAGCCACAGGTTTGAAAGGTGAGGTTGCAATTCAACAGGTATGTAGAAAAAACAACCTCAAACAAAGCTCTCCATTGACAATGCTATTACCACAATACATTGCAGAAAAAAAATAAAAATAATTTTTTAATACAATTATTGCAAATTGCCTAACATACAGTATGTAAAGCATGCTCTTGGTTTTTGGGGTAGATTCCCATGGTTCATCACCTACATACAACGCCCAGTGCTCATCCCAACAAGTGCCCTCCTCAATGCCCATCACCCCATCAACCCTCAGATTGTTCTCTGTATTTATGAATCTCTTATGGTTTGCATCCCTCACTCCCTGTTTATAATCATTTTTCCTCCTTCCTTTCCCCCATGGTCTTCTGTTAAGTTTCTCAAGATCCACATATGAGGGAAAACATGAAACCTGTCGTTCTCTGATGGACTTATTTCACTCAGCATAATACCTTCCAGTTACATCCATGTTGCTGCAAATGACATGATTTCATTCTTTCTCATTGCCAAACAGTATTCCATTGTATATATAAACCACATCTTCTTTATCCACTCATCAGTTGATGGACATTTGGGCTCTTACCATAATTTGGCTATTGTTGAAAGCATTGCTATAAACATTGGGGTCCATGTGCCCCTATGAAACAGCACTCCTGTATCCTTTGGATAAATTCCTAGTAGTGCTACTGCTGGGTCGTAGGGTAGTTCTATTTTGAATCTAATCTAATCTAATCTAATCTAATCTAATCTAATCTAATTGAGGAACCTCCACACTGCTTTCCAGTGTGGCTGCACCACTTTGCATTCCCACCAACAGTGCAAAAGGATTCCCTTTTCTCCACATCCTCGCCAGCATCTGTTGTTTCCTGAACTGTTAATTTTAGCCACTCTGACAGGTGTGAGGTGATATCTCAGTGTGGTTTTGATTTGTATTTCCCTGATTATGAGTGACACTGAGCATCTTTTCATGTGTCTGTTGGCCATCTGGATGTCTTTTTTGGAAAATTTATTCATGTCTTCTGCCCATTTCTTCACTGGATTATTTGTTTTTCGGGTGTTGAGTTTGGTAAATTCTTCACAGATTTTAGATACTAACCTTTATCCAATATGTCATTTGCAAATACCTTTTCCCATTCTGTCATCTTCTAGTTTTGCTGATTGTTTCATTCACAGTGCAGAAGCTAAAAAACAACAACAACAACAAAAAAAAAAACTTTTAAACAGCCGTTATAACTCTTAAGAACTATAAAGAACAAACTGATGTTACCAGAGGGGAGGTAGTGAGGGTTTAGGGGAAATATGAGACGGGAATTAAAGAGTACATGCTGAGATAAATAAATAAAATGATTTTTAAAAATAACCTTATAGTTGCTTACAATGTATAGAGCCATGCACAATGGAAGCATAACTACATTTTTACTTTGAAACATTATATCAGTAGTTCAATATTAAATACATGTGGAAGATTTCTATATGACTGACTGTTATGCATTAGGTCCTACTTCTTTTTGAGTGGCACCAGTCTAATTAATCACTGTTCATGCCTCATAGCTATCAGATACTGGGTTTCACATGAATCAACAGTTAATAAAATTCGTAAGTCTTGAAGAGAGGTCAGGAATTTGAGAAGCACTATTATTTTTGCTTAATTTTACCCTTTGTGAAATATAGATAACTTGAAAAGTACTGCTTATATTCATCTACCTTTTTTTCATTTAATCAGCTTTTATTGAGCATATTCGGGAATTCTTGTTATGTATTTGACAAAAGGTACATCTTTATTACTGAACTGCTTGTACAGTTGATTTAAAATTAGAAGTGAAAGGGACCCTAGGGTGATTAATTCATGTCAAGGAATTTGTTGAGAGAAAAAGTAGACAGCAGTGTTTTCATTCTATATTTAAGGGAATAAAGCCTTGAAAGTTTATGGGACCCCCAGGTTATAAAGCTAATGGTGGCAGAGGCAGGATGGAAACACAGGTCTAATGTTCTTTCTACCAAAAGAACCCTTAAAAGCAGAAGAAGAAAGAAGGGAAATTAAGGAGATGAGAAGTGTGAGAACTGACCTGCCACTGTTGGCTTCAAAATGGAGGGGACCATGCCAAAAGCAAGGAAGAAACTGAATTTTGCCAACAACCAATGATTGAGAAAGAAGACACCAAGCCAAGATGAGAATGCAACTGTGGCTGCCATGCTGATTTCCACCATAAGAAACCAACCGTGCTATGCTAGACTTCTGAACCACAGAAATCTCAGATCATAAATTGATGTTTTAAGCAACTGATCTTTGCTAATGTGTATCTCAACAATGGAATCTGTTATTTCTACTGCGTAATCCATGAGTGAAACATTTCTCTCCAGTGTTTCCTTGTTTCTAACCTCATATTGGGCCATCCAGAAACTTGAAAGGAAGGAACCCTGTACATATGGCTGCTTGAAGGGTAATCAAATATGAAGCATGAAAGTAAGAATGATGTCAGAGAAACTGCTTTAACTTCTGATTTGGCCAGTTGTGGGATGTGTGATCTTAAGTAAGTCTTTTCCTATTTTTTTAAATCTTAGATTTCATGGCTAACAAAAAGATAAATTATCCACTCCAATGAGTGAAGATTGGAGAGTTGTGAAGGGACACCTGGGTGGCTCAGTTGGTTAAGTGCCTGACTTTGGCTCACGTCATGATCTCATAGTTCATGGGTTCAAGCCCTGCATCGGGCTCTGTGCTGACAGCTCAGAGCCTGGAGCCTCCTTCAGAGTCTGTCTCCCTCTCTCTCTGCCCCTTCCCCTGTCACACTTTGTGTCTCAAAAATAAACAAACGTTAAAAAAACAAATTAAGGGGCGCCTGGGTGGCGCAGTCGGTTAAGCGTCCGACTTCAGCCAGGTCACGATCTCGCGGTCCGTGAGTTCGAGCCCCGCGTCAGGCTCTGGGCTGATGGCTCGGAGCCTGGAGCCTCTTTCCGACTCTGTGTCTCCCTCTCTCTCTGCCCCTCCCCCGTTCATGCTCTGTCTCTCTCTCTGTCCCAAAAATAAATAAAAAACGTTGAAAAAAAAAAAAACAAATTAAAAAAAACTGTAACCTGAAAAATGAGATTATTAAATTTAATGAGTAAATTTATTAATTTACCTAATCTAGATTGGATTGATGACTATGTGACAGAGGATGATCTATATCAAAACATGTTTCAAGAAAAATGGCAGTAGAGAGAACAGTCTTAAAGATGTAAGTGGATGGGAATGGAGTAAAAGATTTTAAAGCAATTTCAGCAAACTCAGGATAATCACTGCTAACTATTATCCAAAATGCAAGTTATGCTGTAGTGTCAAAATATCTTCAATCCTTCATCAACAGCTAGTTCCAAAAACTTAAATTACCTTTTAAGAAAAGAAATGTATTCTAGGTTTAGTACATTTTTGGATTAAAGTTGACAAATCCTTAATTATCAAACACTGTTATATGTATGCATGACAAGTATCTAATTCGCTCCACATGCATCTCCAAAGATTTAGGCCATGTTCAGTGAGGTGAGTCCAAAAGTCATACATTTAGAATGTGAAAATAACATAAAACTTCAAAAACAGTTTGTAAATATTCTGCATCTGCACTTATCTCATTGTAGACTAGCAATAAATGGAAATAAACAGTTCAGGTACTGGTACCAGTCTGGGGCCACATCTTTTAGTCCAACACTGCTTTATTCCATAGTTTTGTTATATAATTTGTGAGACATGGGAGTGATTCCTAGCAATCTTAGCAATTCTTTTATAAATATTTTCAGGAGTTTCCTAGGTTTGAATTGGCATGTTTGCTGCCAAAATTTTATATTATAGGTTAATTTTGCTCTGTGTTTTTCTGGAAGCTTGTACCAAATCAGTTAGGAACCTGTTGCCTATCTGATTGATTTGTACTACATTTATGAGTCCAGAACCGAGGTATGCTTTAAAAAAATGTGTAAAATTAAGAAATATACAATGCGTTGGTACCATTATTATCTATTTAAGGTTTTGGTAACATTTTTCGTGTCATATATACATTTACATTAAATCAAACCTGTATATTAAATTGATTTATTTTTCACATAATTCCTACTTCAATGTTCTTAGTAAAATATATTAAGTGGTAGAGTATTTTCATATATGAAACATTAATCATCAAAATCTGGTTTATTTAAAACCTAAGGTTTATAGTATTTGAATTCTGAATTATTGTGGAATTAAAATGGCTTGCTCTCTCTCTCTATATATATATAGCTATATATATCTTTTATATATAGCTATATATATATATATATATATATATATATATATATATATATATATATCATTAGGGTGACAAATTTAAACAATAAGTTGAAATTGATGATACTAATTGGTAAAAATCTTAAAAACACTACATTTGGGAGTGAGTTAGTATAGTGAGTTAAATAGTAGTCCCCAAAAAGGTATGTTCACCAGAAGCTCAGAATGTGACTTGATTTGAAATAAATGCCTTTGCTGATGTAATTAAAGTAAGAATCTTGAGATCATCCTGGATTTAGGTTGAGCCCTAAGTATAATGATGAGTTTCCTTATAAGAGCCAGAAAAGAAAATACAAGGGACATGGAAACATCATTTGGAATATGGAGACAGGCTGAAGTGATACATCTCTAAGCCAAGGAACACCAAAGACTGCCTATACTCAGTAGATGCCAAGAGTGACATCTGAAACATACTTTTCATCAGAGCTCCTAGAAAGAACTAACCTTTCTAACACTAATTTCGGACCTTTGGCTCCCCTGAACTGCAAGTAAAAAACCAACTGCTGTTGTAATTCACCAAGGTTATGGTAATTTGTTACAGCAACCCTAGGATACTAATACAGTGTGGTATATATTACTATTATCCACAATTTTTTGCCTATCTGTATATGTACACATACTTTGCCAAGGGACTTCTCACTAATAGGGAGCATCTATTTCCTTGCCTCTTAGACTGTGGGTTTGCTCATCTGACTTGTGAGGCAAATGATTGAAGCAGATATGAGAAGAGAGTGAACAAGTTTTAAGCCCACACTTTCAGAAACCTTACATATTTCTGCTTGTTCTTTTAAGCTTCAGCCAGGTCCACAGAAAGAAGGTGCTTGGCTAGCCCACTGGACCTAGAAGAATCAGGAATAAAAGTGCTCTTGCCAACATACAGTAAACAATAAGTAATTGCTATTTTAAGTCTCTATGTTTCAGTATGGTTTTTACACAACTACCATTTATCAATAAAATAAAGAAATATCATTCTTTTCCTTTAAAATTTTTTAATGTTTATTTTTGAGAGAGAGACAGGGAGAGACAGAGATAGACGGAGCACGAGCGGGGAAAGGGCAGGGAGTGAGGGAGACACAGAATCCAAAGCAGACTCCGGGCTCTCAGCTGTCAGCACAGAGCCAGATGTGGGGCTCGAACCCACGAGATCATGACCTGGGCCAAATAGGATGCTTAACTGACTAAGCCACCCAGGTTCCCCTGAAATATAACTCTTTTCAATAATACACTTTTTGTTAAGAACTGTTTCAAGTTATGGGGCACCTGGGTGGCTAAGTCAGATAAGCATCTGACTTCAGCTCAGGTCATGATCTCATGGTTCATGGGTTGAGGCCCCACGTCAGGTTCTGTGCTGACAGCTCAGAGCCTGGAGCTTGCTTGGGATTCTATACCTCCCTCTCTCTCAGAGCTTGCACTCAATCTCTCTCTGCCTCTCAAAAGAACTGTTTCAAGTTAATGATTTATCCTGAATGTCCTACTAAGAGGAGTTTTTAATTGGGTAGGAAACAATGGCAATTAAACAAAAAAAAGTAATCTCTTCTCCAGATTGACAAGTCTTTAGTAAAGTACTATGAAGTCCTTTTGAAATCAGTAAGAACTGGATTTTGATATTTTTTAAGTTTATTTATTTATTGTGAGAGTGAGAGAGTGAGAGTGGGGGAGGGGCAGAGAGAGACAGAGAGAGAGAGAGAGAGAGAGAGAGAGAGAGAGAGAGAGAGAGAATCCCAAGCAGGCTCCATTCAGCTCAGGTCTTGATCTCATGACCATGAGATCATGACCCGAGCCGATATTAAGAGTTGGATGCTTGAGGCGCCTGGGTGGCTCAGTCGGTTGGGCGGCCGACTTCGGCTCAGGTCGTGATCTCACGGTCTGTGAGTTCGAGCCCCTAGTCAGGCTCTGTGCTGACAGCTCAGAGCCTGGAGCCTGTTTTGGATTCTGTGTCTCCCTCTCTCTGACCCTCCCCCATTCATGCTCTGTCTCTCTCTATCTCAAAAATAAATAAACGTTAAAAAAAAATTAAAAAAAAAAAAAAAAGAGTTGGATGCTTAACCAATGAGCCACCCAGGCGTCCCCGGATTTCAACATTTTAATGTATTTATCCTATGTGCTTATGTCAAGGACATGATGGTGTTCCATGTCCATAAACATTTGCCTCTGGTCACGTTATGCTCTTACTCTACATGCTTTAGTTCATAAAGATAAATAGGTAAATGCAAACTCCCTAACAAGATGTACAAGGTGTTTGTGGTCTGGCCCTATTTATTTACCTGTAGCAGACGTTTTTGTGTCCCATATCATATCCCCTCAGCCCAACTTAGATATCATATGCAGCTACTGTGGAGAGTTCATGAGCACAGTTTATGCCTCTAATTCATCTCTTTATAATTTGTGTCAAATTCATCCCTTATGACAACATTCATCTCAAATGTATGCGCAAATCTTTCAGTTGCCTTCCAGCCCAGTGATTCTCCTCATGGGGTGGAAGGTGGTCCCAGGCTGCCAGAGCTCCTAGATATATCCTGGGAACATGGAGGAATTAATTTCCCAGGGCAACCTCAGTTGATATGCCCTGAGTGCCTCTAGGTAAATTTTCCGGCCTTCCTTTGTTTAAGAGGACAATTCTAGAAGATATTATTTATCCCTCTCAGGAGCCCTGATGAAACTGAGCCCCCATTATACAAAGGAGGGATCATGATAGTTATTCTTACCTTAACTTTTTCTTCTTGCTTTAATAACCCTTCCTGTTCTTTCACTCTTGCTTCTTGGGATCACCTTCTAATTAAAATTTTAGCACCCAAATCTTTGGCTCAGGCTCTGCTTTAGGAGGAATCCAAACACCACCCCTCCACTCAATCTTATCTCTCACTCATTTTTTGCCACTTGAGCTATATTATTTATAGTTCCCAATAAGTTTTCACACTCAAATGTGCTAATTTGCATATGTTACTCATATGGCTTTCTAGGACACTCTCCCTAAGAACTCATTCTCTATCTATCTCTTAATTTTACTCAGGTGTTCTTGCCCTTCAAGTTATACCTTAGGGACCACCCCTTCCATAATATTCCTCCAAAGATGTCTTGCCTGAAGTGCTCCCTTTAATGAATCCATATATCATTGTACTGATAACCCTGAATAATAAGAAAATATTTATTTGCCATACTCTATCAGTTTATACCACTACTGTAATAAAGAATAGAAAAAAAAATGTTGTCAAGTGTCAATCCTCCCCTGTTGAAAAAGAATTTCCA
Source organism: Neofelis nebulosa (assembly GCF_028018385.1). Lineage (NCBI taxonomy): Eukaryota > Metazoa > Chordata > Mammalia > Carnivora > Felidae > Neofelis > Neofelis nebulosa. Next base: position 70,227,325 of record NC_080790.1, read on the forward strand.
GATATTTCATAGCCCTGTCCTCCGATACATTTGTTACTCAAAACCATCCTTACTGACAGCCTTGTTTTCATTTTCATTTGCTATGAAGGTTTCCAAGCATGAAACTATGTTTCTAGATAAAACTAGCAACATTGGAAAATCCATTATTTAATCTATCTGTTCATTAATACAATAATAAAGTTCATTTTGTGTGTTCAGGCACTATAATAAGCACTGAGATACACAGTTAAATAAGACAATTCCCATGTCTTTTAAAAAAATTAAAAAAAAAAACAATAGAGAGATTTAGGTGATGAAGTAAACCCAAGATATATTTTCATCAATGTTCTTCATAAGAGGAAAGAAGGCTTTTGATCCAGACATAATTAAAGCAAAGCATAATAATGGTGGTTAAGATATACTGAGAGTTTACTACTGTCTAAGCACACAACCAAGCGGAGTATCTCAAATGCTAACAACCTTTTGATCTATATACCTTATTCCCACTGTATTGAATAGAAATTCGTAGCAAAGACAAATTAAGCAAGTACCCAGAGAAAAGCAAAGAATTAAGAGTTTAACCGAGAACTCTAATTCATGTTATCAGGATCTGTAATTCCTATGCTTTGACACCACATTTCAGATATTTAGGTATTATACAAGAGATCACCAAAGTGTTCAGGTGAATGAGGAAACAGAACAGAATACATTGGAAAAAGTTCATAATGGTAGATTAGTTGGTGATAATTGATAATATTTTCCCATAATTAACCACAAATACTAAACTGGTAGAATTACTTTTTTGCTTTTAGAGTGGATTTTTCAAAATATGGAGTCACAAAACTGACCTAAGTAACCACTTCATTTGAGTCTATTCACACATGCCACTAGAATTGAAAAACAGTATTTTATCTCAGAAGTGTATTTTTTTAAACTCACCAATGTGGCCGTATGACAACAGTGAAATGTCATGTATTTCCAAAGGAAATGCATTGTTTTGGCAGAGGCCATTCATTCGATATTTCTGATTTGCAATTTTAGTGGATGATGATGTGCACTGCCAGGTTTTCCCTATTACCCTTGTCTTCTGACAAAGACAGCCACCTTGCCCAAAATCATGCTTCATTACTGGGAGGCATCCCACATGCAAATACTGCTTAATATGGGACACAAAGGTCAGACCTTCTTGCCTCAGGTTGGGACAGATCTGCAAGGTTACTCCAAATGCCAAGTACTTTGAGCATTGGTTAAAATCTTTGGTGTGACTTTATGGCAGATCAACTTCTCCCTCGGCCTAATTTTGCTTCTCTCATGCCACCACAGAGAGCACTCCCCAGTAACCTTTCTCCATACAAATCTTTATCAGGGTCTGAAATTTGTCTTTCTCTTCCTTGCAAACTAAAATTTTGAGTGCTGAGATACACAAATTCCCCTTTCATGAATGCTGGCCGAAGAAAGAAGACTTCTGTTTCAGAGGCATATGAAATTGTTACTCATGGCAAAGCAAACGGCATGAGAATAAAAACTGAATCAGTTCTCCTATAGCCCTCAAGTCCAATATAGTGGCAAAATTAAGGGTCTAGCTGGATGTCCGCACACACAATGCATTTCCTTACAGAAGAGGGACACTGAGCTGGGGAATCTAGCACTTTACAATAAGCACTGAATAAACTTGTTCTTTTTCATGGGGCTGATTATGTCATGCCTCAGGATTTGTTTTCACATACACAACTCTGAAAAACGTTGTGTTTAAACAGTGGTCAGAGCCCCACATTCTAGGCACAGCCAGCAAAAATATGCAGGATTGCTCAGGACCAAGCGTGGATTTCTTCTACTGATACTCTGCATCAGATGTGCTTCCCAGGAGCACCAATCTATGGAAACAATACTCCCTGTAAAATGGACACACCACGTAAGTACTTTTTCAGCCCACACTTTGTTATTCATTTTTCTCATTATCATCTAAAATGATAAATCAGTGGTCTTAAATGGGAAAAATAGGAGAAAGGGATCAAGAGGTACATCCTTCCAGGGGCACCTGGGTGGCTCAGTCAGGGAAGCCTCGGACTTCTGCTCAGGTCATGAACTCTCGGTTTGTGAGTTCGAGCCCCACATCAGATTTTGTGCTGACAGCTCCGTGTCTGGAGCCTGCTTCCGATTCTGCCCCTCCCTTGCTCATGCTCAGTCTCTGTCTCTCAAAAATGAATAAACATTAAAAAAAAGGAAATTAAAAAAAAAAAGAGGTACATCCTTCCAGTTTCAAAATAAATAAGTTACAGGAGTTGTGATGGACAGCACAGGGAAGGAACATGGTCAATAACATTGTAACAACTTTGTATGATGATGGGTAACTGCACTCACGTATAGAATCACTATGTTTTATCTCTGAAACTAATCAATACTATATGTCAGTTATTCTTCAATTAAAAAATCTAAAATGATATATCAGTTGTCTTAATATTCTTTAAAAATTATACAGCTGTACTATGGACTAGTAAGGAGGGCCTTCACGTCCACGTCACGCACCACTTCTAAACCCTGTTTGTAACATACACTTGACCCTTGAACAAGTTTGAACCGCCTGGGGCCACTTACCCGCAGACTTCTTTCCATTAATATAGCACAGTACCGTAACTGTATTTTCCCTTCTCGTCCTCATGGGTTTCTTAATACTGTAAGAATACAGTATATAGTACATATGACACCCAAAATATATGTTAGTTGACAGTTTATATTATCCGTAAGGCTTCCAGTCAACAGTAGGCTATTAGTAAAGTTTTTGTGGAGTCAAAGTTATGCAGATTTTCTGCTGTGCTGGTTGGCGGCCCAACACCATGTTCTTCAAGGGTCAGCTAAACATACTCCGTTGTTGTTTTTTATTCACCTGAGTTATTCGGTGCCGGCGGCCCAGGTACCGCACTGGTCTGTGAAGAGTCTTGTTCACGCTGTGAAGTAAATATGTCTTCATGGTCACGTTCCCCTCACAGACTCAACACCTCAGCGAGGCGGCGCCTCAGGCAGGCCCGTCAGGTCGGGTGTTCTAGCTTCCGCCCGAAGGTCGCGCGGCTCGTGAGGCAAGCACGGGGAGTGAACTGCGCACGCGCTGAGCACAACTCTGTAGTCCTGAAAGCTCTACTTCCTGCCCGAGCCGGCCCGGCCCGCTGGCTTCTGACCTGGAAGCCCTTGGCCTGAATCCCTCTTCTGCCAAGGTCCCAGGCCTCAGCGACACTATTGTGCTCCTCCATTCTGAGATGTACATCCTCCAGGTCAGTGTATACATTTGTAAAATTGTTAAAGGTTGCCGGATGGAAAAAAAAAAAATTAGCAACATATTGTACTTACAAAGTGGTAATAATCACTAATAACATTGGAGTTACTCTACATCCTCTCAATTCTGAGGTATTTGCCTAAATGCTTCCCATAAATTAATGAAATTCTGTATCTTAAGTCCTGCTGAGGCATTTATACTGATGACAATAATTTCTTATGTGAACAAGGGGAAGAAAAACATATCAGCTTTGATTTTTGTCTGGAAATGTGCATTTTTATTTCTCAAACAAAAACAAAGGAACACGTGTCTTGAATGATGCTTAGCTACTATTGTAAACTATTTACAATTTTCCTTGAAGTTTTCTATGAAAACTCTATTTCCTTGAAAATATATCAGCCTCAAGTTCTTTTTATATAGTTTTGAAAGAGCATCTAAAGATTATATTTTCTAGCATAAGGAAGAAATCTCGTGATACTATAAAGAAGTATTAAAATTAACAGGAAATATATAGCAGACCTGTGATTGGGATGTTTCAGTGGGAAGAAGAGTGTTCATGGAAAAATACTTTGGAAAGGAGGAACAAAAGTTAGAATAGAGCCAATGATTAACTGTGTTGTACATACTCCCGTGCTTATTATTAAGTTTACTTCCTTTTTTAATCTAAATAGATCTAATTGAAATAGATTCTATCCTAAATAGGAAAGGACTTGCAATTTTTACCAGGTTAGGGTTGTGACCAGGTTTCAATCTAGTGTGTTGCTCTAGATTTGTGATGCACGAGTTCAGGATCAGGTTTAGATATAGCTGGGGAAAACAAAAACAAAAACAAAAACAAAAAACAAACAAAAACAAAAACAAAAAAACGAGCAAGCCTAGAGTGATTTGACCAAATTCTTGGCATGATTCATAGAATATCCCTATAATAGGAGGTTGAGTGAGTCTTGTTGCTGGAACTAGCTAACAGGGTCCAGAGCTGGAATCAAAGAGATTCTGACATTATCGTGATAGAGACATGACAACGGTTTGGGGCCAGAGCCAGTCTAGAGCCTACTCAGAAATGGGAAATCCAGCTCTACCACAATCAAATTACACTCAGTGTTCAGTTCCTTTGAAAAGAGTTTTGAAACCCTTTATTCATATCGACTGCCTATGCCAGTGGGCAAAATTTCTGAGCCCCTGCTCCAGAGCTGAAAGAGGGACAATGACTCCATTCTATTTAAGGGACACCCCTCCATTATAAAGCTGTAGGGTGGTCTTCTCAGCTTGCCTCTTCATATATTTAACTTTTGCCTTATGAATGAATTGGGGTAAGGGTCTGAAAACTCAAAGCCTGGGGGTATATCTTCTGCTCTGTGTGAGATGGATTGAGGAAGGGAGCCCTCAACCTTTTACCGCACTCAGTAAGAATTTAGCCTCGGCAACTTGTAACTGGGAGGTGGATAAGAGAAATTCTGGTAGCCTGCCCTTCATGTTGAAATACCATATCTCTTGACTGGGAGGTCAGGGAGAAGGAGCTGGGCTTTCTTGGTCACAGTGCCTAGATTGGAGCTTCTGTCATTACACTCTTTTATTTCTATTTTTTTAATTCTCAACTAAACTGTATTACTTTATTAGAGATAAACAGCCATTATCAAGGGTTAGGGCATAGAAGGGAGAAAGTAGGGCCAGCTCCTTGGCTGAAGAGCAACCTGGAAATGTTGTTGATGGGAGAAATTTAAGAGACCAAGCATGGGTCTGTGCTTACTGTCCAAGGGAAGAGAGAATGGAGGAGTGAGGGAGCAGATCATGGTCAAAGTGCTATAGACACTCACTGTTCTTACCAAGACTTAGCAGATTTTCTAAACTAATATTTCTTAATTTTCTTTATGTCCTCATGACCATTTGCACAGGCTTTAAATGGTTATCTTTTTTTATGCTTTTCACCAGTTATCACTGGGTCTGCAGGGCTATTTAAGCTGCCGTCTCAGATATCTAAATTTGGTAAAGGCATTCTTAATAAAGGCATTGGAGCAAATTCCAAATTTTGAGGAATAGTTGAAACATCAAGTATATCAAGCAACATGAATTGAGCCAACCAACTCAAAGCAGTTTATTTTATTCTCAAAAACTTCAAAAATGATCCTGATTCCAACATTTTTTGTTTGTTTGTTTTTTGTTTTTTGTTTTTTTTGTGAGTCAGTCTTGGACATTTCCGAATATATGATCTAAAATTATTGATATTAATTTTGTCCTGCCCCAAATGCTATTTTATCTTAATAAATTATGGTCTATAATTTATAAATTTAAACTAAATTTAATATATCTTCATTTGTGTGCAAGATGGCACAAAGGGTAGTTGTGCTATATTACAAGATATCTGGGAACTGAAAATACAGAACTTCTGTGTTGGTTTTTGTCCTACCCCTGTGATCTGAGTGACTTTGCATGGTTGTTCTTTCACATTGTACCATTAACTAAAACTTGAGATTTGACTAGATGATCTTCAGGTCAGTTGGAACTCTTAACCCCATTCAATTCTATGAGATAATAGCCTGACATCCAGGTAAAAATGTTGAAGAGAGAGCTGGAAATAAGGGGTTAGAAGTTGACCAAGAGTTCAGAAGTAGAGATTTATATTACGGTTGATTATTATTGATTTTGTATTAAAAAAAAAAAAACAAGAAACAAGGATAGGTTTGCTTCTTGTAGAAGGACAAATCAAAGAAGAAAATCACCAGAAAGACAGAAGTACAATGAAAATCGAGACCTTTTAAAGTCTTGGAACTTAAAGGTAGATAATTTCAACCAGAAAAACTGATCAATAATGTCAAGAGACAAAAATATCCATAGCAGAGTTGGACAAAAGGACATTTGACCTAACAGTTGTATACTGTGTGTGATGACAGTTTTGAAGAGTGAGGAGGATAGCAGTAAGTTTTTGGAAAATAAAGGAAAATCTGAATAAGGAAGAAATAAAAAACATTCATTATAAAAGAAACAGGAGTGGTAAGACTAGGCTTTGGAGCTTAGTGTACATATATCTTTTAAGGTAACTAATAACTGTACCATTTGAAATAAGTTTAATAGTCCTCCTGAATTAAGCTTTTTGTATGTTAGAGGGAATCTACTATTTATATCATTCTTCGAAGTGGTATATAATTGATTTTGCAATGAGCATGTTTTTGTGTTTTCAAGGAAGATTCTATTACACTGCCTTTATCCTGTTTTTTTAGAGTGCATCTTATTTTTTGTGTAATTCAATCACTTATTATATATGAATACAGTTATATTTGAATTACTATATATGAAAATGATTTGGATAATGATTTGATTAATTTTTCCTTGACAGAAATGGGATATTCAAAATTCTATAATGATTTTAAAACAATGTGCTACAGCCTACACAGTTTGATTTTAAAAGTGATTCAAATGTATGTAATTGTTACTGGTTTTTTTTGTTTTGTTTTGTTTTGTTTTGTTTGTTTGTTTTTGGAATTTACCACAACCCATATGTTGGTAGGCTGTAACACTTCAGTTTTCTTCAGCCTTCTTTCTTGGCAAGATTTCCTGTAACTGCAACTATTGATACAAAACTCCAAATTACTTCACTGATTTTTCTTCTTTCCTAGTGAAACAACATCTTATTGATTCTTAGAGCTTGTTCCATTTTAAGTGGCTTATCTAGAAAAAAAAAATAATCTTTTATGGGTATAATCTTTACACCTTTTTTTGACCTGGAAAAGAAAGTATGTAGGAAAGATGCAAGATCAATCTTTAAGCATTTGAAGGGCTATCAGACAGCAGGGGAATGTTCAAAGGGTAGAACTCAGTCAAATCAGTGGAAGTTGCATCTTTTGGCTCAGCATAAGGAGCTTCATAACAATGCAATCAATAGCCTCCAGGGAGAGCAAGTTCTGTCTGAGTGATGCTGAGGATCATCTGTTATTCATTCTGTAGAAGAAACAAGAAACCCCCTGGACAAGGCAAGAGGCAGGAACAGAAAGATTGCACTCAAATACCACTTAAAAAGTTATCTCATGTGAACCTCTTACATTTACAGATGAGATTGAATGAAGGGAGTCTGATGATTTAAATTAATGAGCCCCTAATCTAGTTTATTGTTAGAACCACCTGCCATGTTCTGTGTGCCTGTATGTGCGTGTTGGTATAGGGGTGTGGTGGCTGGTTAACAATTTACTGACTCACCACAAGACTACTCAATTGGAATTTCTGACTGGATATGAAATGTGATTTTGAAGATCAATGAAGTTTGGGAACCATTGATACCACTAAGAACACTAGGTTCCTAATCATATGTTCTTTTTATCATTTGACATTGTGTAAGTCCCTTTCATGTAATATCTATGAATTTTGTCTTCAAAACAGTATTTCTCTAGGGGCACCTGGGTGGTTAGGTCAGTTAAGCATCTGACTCTTGATTTCAGTCAGGTCATGATCTCACTTAAGGTTCTGCACATTCAATGTGGGGCTGGTTAACAGTCTCTCTCTCCCTCTCTCTGCCCCCCCCCATGTGCTCCCTCTCAAACAAAACAAAACAAAAAAACAGTATTTCTCAAGTCAATAGAATTTGTGATCTTCTTATTTTAAAATGGATCAATTTAAGTTGTCCATTTAGATTTCATCTAGTTTTAATTAGAGATTGTTCTATGAAATAATGAAATTAGGGCACCTGGGTGGTTCAGTTGGTTAAGAGTCTGACTCTTGATTTAGGCTCAGGTCATGATCTCACAGTTTGTGAGATCAAGCCCTGAGTCTGCTGTCAGTGCAGAGCCTACTTGGTATTTTTTCTCTCCCACACCCCCCCCCCGCCCCTCCCCTTTGCGCTCTCTCTCTCTCTCTCAAAAATAAATAAACTTAAAAAAATGATGAAATTAACAAGAAACCATCTTAATGTGAGTGAGGCCAACAAACCATATTCAAAGTAAATGAATGAATCAATGCAATAAAGTGGATACAAGCAGATTTTAATCTAAGAGCTGTTAACACAGAAAGAAACGTTTACTGATTTATATCTATTTTTTGTCAGGTCATATAATTATTTCACTTGTTCTTCCCTTTTACTTTAATAGCTGCTGGTTTCTGCTCTTTACTAAGTCTGTTTTTTTTTGTTGTTGTTCTTGTTTTTTATCATAACCAACTCTTGAGTATCCTTTATCATTAATTCCTCCTTGTCTGTTAAGCCATTAACTCCTTAAGGAGTGGGATTCTAGTTTATGTGAGCCCTGCTTGAGAGATCATGCTAGAAATTGGATAAGATACAGCATAGGTGGTTTGACAATGCTGAGTTCAGAGGAAGTTTTATAAACTATAAGTCTTATATACTATAAATGTGCAGTTCCTCTATATTATGTATGTTTCATTCAGTTATTTGATGATCATAATGCTGTTTTTTTATTTTTTTTTAATTTTAATATTTATTTATTTTTGAGACAAAGAGAGACAGAGCATGAACGGGGGAGGGCCAGAGAGAGGGAGACACAGAATCTGAAGCAGGCTCCAGGCTCCGAGCTGTCAGCACAGAGCCCAATGCAGGGCTCGAACTCACGGATCATGAGATCATGACCTGATCCGAAGTCAGAAGCTTAACTGACTGAGCTACCCAGGCACCCCCATAATGCTGTTTTTAATGGAACTTGTTATTTGATACCACTAAGTCTTTCTTAAACATTTTTCTCTTAAGGCTGTATTTTACTTAAACTTTGTGTTTAACTAGTGTATCTAAGTATAAACGCTTACATAAATCTCATTTCTTATGTAACCTAAGAAAGCTAGATAGTTTCATTGATCTTCAGTTTCCTCACCAGTAAAATGATTGGATTTCTCTTCTCCTTATCTGGCGAGCCTCATTCTTGCTAATAAGGAATTCCCTTGAAAGACCTTACTCAAGCAGAACTATTAGCTTACAGTTACAACTCATTAATTGGCAAGTGCCTCAGTCAGGAAAACAGCACATTCCCTTCAATTCCCTAGGATGGGAAGTCTTTAATTTGCAATATGCCAATGTCATTCATTCATATCTTCCTGCCTATTTAGTCATACCTACCTACCATATGCATTATCCACTATTAACAATTTCTTTAGTGTTTTAGGACAATGATATATACAAAAACCTTCCCTCCATGTAACTATACTAAGTCAATCTTCTGGTCCAAATGGAGCTGCTGTCACATTTCCCTGTTAATTTGTAATTGTCTAGGTTCTCAATTGTTTTGGTCCAGAATCTTGAAGTGGTGTTCTTTTTTTTCCAGTGCATTTTAAACATATCTCTAGCTTCATATATTACTGCTCCACCTCACAAGTTTTAACTGATTGTCAGTTTTCATAATGTGTCAAGGAGAGCCAGCCATTTACACATTCTACACTGCCTATCAGTCAGTCCTTATGAAGCTGAAAATGGTGTGAAAATGTCATTGTTCACCAGGTAAATTGAAAAAGCACCTATTAAAATTGTCATCATATTTTTAGAGCAACAATAACCAACAGAGAAGGTGGTATAACACACATACCTGTACATTTGATGTGTTTTTAGTTATTTTACTTAAGAATAGCAATAACTTTTCTGTAGTCAGTATATATAGATGAAGTTATCAAAATGTTAAAAATAAGAGATATATGAATATTCTCTATGATTTAAAAAGTAAAATCTACCTATAATGAATTACAACAGTCTTATGCAAAGTACCTCAAGAGACTTAATAGTCCCATTGTTGGTTTGACCATATTAACTTATTAAGATATAGATACAAGTCAGAGAGGGACATGACCAGTGCTTATTTATTGTCTATGGATGGATCAAAAAAGCACATCAACAGATACGCTAGTAGTGGCCTCAGCTAATGGACTGGGAATGATACAGCCCTTTGGGAAAGCATTCATATTTTGAGATGATTGTGCACGAGCCTGATTCTGAAATGTATTCTTATTCTAAATAGGCTTGTCTAAAGTAAGACTAGTCTGGTTATTCAAAAAATTTTCTCCCTTTTGTTGGTGATAATTCTCACAGAAAAATAATACAATAGTATGGAGAAACTGGGACTGTCATATAGATGCGACTATTTTAAGTATTATGAGAGGTATGTATATAATTTAATACCTTGGCTTTGTGAACTTATAGATTAGTCATGTAATTTTGGTAAATGGGAGTCTTCCCTTGAGAAAAAAAAATGTATTGTCATTTTACTTGCAAAAATGAGGCTTCTGATGAGATCTTGTCATTTGTGACAACATGGATGGACCTAGAGGGTATTATGCTAAGTGAAATAAATCAGATATAGAATGGCAAATGCCATATGATTTCATTTATTTGTGGAATCTGAGAAGCAAAACTCTTTTTAAAAAATACTTATTCATTTATTGTTTTTGTTTATTTAGAGAGAGAGAGAGAGAGAGAAATAATTGGAAGTTTGTGTCTCTGTCCTGTTTATTTTACCCATCCTCCCACCCACTCCCCCTCTGGCAACCACAAGTTTGTTCTCTGTATTTAAGCGTTTTATTTCTTAAGGACATAAGTTTTTTCAGTGTCCAACTTTTGATTTTGGCTCAGGTCATGATCTCATGGTTCACAGGTTCAAGCCCCACCTTGGGCTCTGCATGGACAGTGCAGAGCCTGCTTGGGATGCTGTCTCTCCCTTTCTCTGCCCCTCCCCTACTCACTCTCTCTTTCTCTCTCTCAAAATAAATGAATAAAGTTTAAAAAAAATGTTATACAATAAATAGTTCATGGAGATGAAGTATATATCACAGGGAATATAGCCAATAATATTGTAATAATTCCGTATAGTGACAGATGGTGACTGTACTTATTATGGTAAACACTGAATAATATCTAGAATTTTCAAATCAATAAGTCATACACCTGAAACAAATATAACATTTTATGACTATTATATCTTAATAGTAATAATAAAGGAGCCTCCTGGAAGAGAATATTCAGCTCACCCATTGGGTTTCAAGTCAATGAACTAACTTGATGAACAGCAAAACTAGCAAATAGTTTCTAGTTTAAAAAAATAAACAAAACAAAAACAGTCTTCTGAATATTTAAGACTGACCTGGAAAGTGATAATCCTGAGTCTATGAGACTTCTTGGGAAATCTTTTGATAGTCTTTCTCCCAGGAATGAAAACCTTAGCTATATATACTTATTTGGGATTTTTAACTTGCACATTTTGCATCAAGATGAGGACTTTCAAGTTCACAAATGCTTTATTCAACATTTGGCATTCTTTATGTATTCTTTTCTCTTGTCCTTTCTTACTCATGAATGGAGTGGATCTTCCTGTACAAAATTGCATTCTTCACAGCATTCAGCAGTAGTTCTATGCTTGTTTGTTATATGTATTTTAATCACTGATTTATTTTAAACTATGCAAAATGTTATTGTTTTCTGCAATAAATATCCAATTTAATTTTTTTTTTGTCATTCTGTCTTCATGTTATAGCTATCACTTAGGATCATTTCCCTCATACCTGATATATTAGTATTTTGTCCAATGCAAGTCTGATTGTGATAAACTCTCTCCATTTTTTTTTTTTTGGCTTAAAATATCTTTCTTTTACTCTCACTTTGAAGATAATTTGACTGATAAAGACCTTTAAATAGGACATCTCTCATCCCACTTCCAAAATTTGAAGATATCCTATTGTCATCTAAGACAGAAGGCAATGCTTCATTGATAAGTTGTTTCATTGTTGTATTGAGAAATCAGTAACTGTTCAATAACTGCTGCTGGGAAATTGGAAAACACATGCAGAGTAATTGCACTGGACTCCTCCATTTTATACCACTCACAAAAATTAACTCAAAATGAACTAAAGAGGAGCCTCCTGGGTGACTCAGTTGGTTAAGCATCCAACTTCAGCTCACGTCATGATCCTTTGGTTCATGGGTTCGAGCCCTGAGTTGGACTCTGTGCTGACAGCTCAGAGCCTGGATCCTGCTTTGGATTCTGTGTCTCCCTCTCTCTGCCCCTCCTGTCTGTCTGTCTGTCCGTCTCTCTCTCTCTCTCTAAGATAAACATTAAAAGAAAACATTAAAAGAAAATAATTTTTTTTTAAATGGACTAAAGACTTAAATATAAGACCTGAAACCATAAAACTCCTGGAGGAAAACACAAGAAAAAAGTTCCTTGACATTAGTCTTGGCAACAGCTTTTTGGATATGACACTCCAAGATTGTCAACAAAAGCAGAAATAAGTAAGTTAGACTATATCAACCATAAAAGCTTCTGTAGAGCAAAAGATATAGTCAACAAAATAAGGCAACATAAGCAATGGGAGATACTATTTGAAAACCACTTATCTGATTAAGGATTAATATCTAAACTATATAAGTACCTTACACCTCTCAATAGAAAAAAAAAATAATCTAATTGAAAAATGGGCAGAGGACCTGAATAGACTTTTTTCCAAAGAAGACACACAAATGGCCAACAGACACATGAGAAGATGCTCAAGATCACTAATCATCAGGGAAATGAAGTTCAGAACCATAATTAGATATCACCTCATACCTTTAGAATGGCTATTAATAAAAACTCAAGAAATAACAAGTGTTGGTGAGGGTGTATAGAAAAAGGGACCTTTGCATCTTCTTGGTGGAATGTAAATTGATACAACACTATGGAAAACAGTATGGAGTTTCCTCACAAAATTAAAAATAAAACTACCTGATGATCCAGCAATTTAACTTCAGTTTATGTATACAAAGGAAATGAAATCAGGGTCTCACAGGGATATCTGTACCACCCCCATGTTTATTGCAGCATTATTCACAATAGCCAAGATACAGAAACAGCTAAAGGTCCATTAGTGGATAAATAGAAAAAGACGATGGTGTGCATATGTATGGATTGTGTGTGTGTGTGTGTGTGTGTGTTTATATATAACGTAATATTGTTTAGCCATGAGAAAGAAGGAAATGCATTTGCAACAACATGAATGGATTTTGAGAGTATTATACTAAATGAAATAAATTAGAGAAAAATAAATATGAATGATCTTATTTATGTATGGAGTGTATAAAAGCCTAACTCATAAAAACAGAAAATAGCATGGAGGTTTCTAGGGGGTGGAGGTCAGTGAAATGGGGAGATGTTGGTTAAAGGATACAAACTTCCAATTATAAGATGAATAAATTCTGGGGATCTAACATATAGCGAGGCGACTATAATTAATAATACTGTATTATATATTTGAAAGTTGCTAAAATAGTACATCCTAAGTATTCTCATCACAAAAAAGAAATGTAATTAAGTGAGGTGATGGAAGTGTTAAGTAATCCTACTGCAGTAATCATATAAGTATATGAAATCATCATGTTGTACACCTTAAATTATACAGTGTTATATGTCAATTATATCTCAATAAAATTGGGGGAAAAACTGGGCTTCGATCCTTTAGAGAACAATTCTGTTTCTGATTCACCCTCATATTTAGGGTACAATACTTTGTTGTTCTAATGAAAGCCTAAGGGATTTATCTGCTTCCTTTCTCACCTTCACAGGCTTTGAACCCCAGTGTTTGTCACCAGTGATGAGTCTCTCAGAACTGTTCAACTGCTCAGGTCTCTCAAGAATCTCTTCTAGCACTGGCCTATATCTCTAGAGGAATAACGCCCTCCTCCCAATTTGCACTCACATTTTCTGTTCTCTCATATCATATTATCCATTTCCTCTGGAACTTGCCCCCAGTAATTCTTCAGCACTTTTGAAGCTCTGATAATTTCAAATAGATATTTTAATTTTTTTCAGATTTTCTAGTTATTATTTTCAGGACAATTGGTCTGATGTTTATCTCTATATCACAGAATGTTTATTTATTTATTTATTTATTTATTTATTATTTATTTATTTTTTATTTAAATTTCAGTTAACATACAGTGTTATATTACTTTCAAGTATATAACATAGTGATTCAACAGTTACATATAACACCCAGTGCCCGTCACAAGTGCCCTCCTTAATCCTCATCACCTATTTAACCCATCCCCCCACCCACAATTCACCTCAATATCACATAGGTTAAGCCAGTCTAAATATGTAGCAAAAATACATGTTTGTTAAACAAAATTGCTATTTTACAAATGATGTAGCCATTGTATAAAGCAAAAAGTATAAGTACCTTTTTCAAATAACATAGTAGCTAGCATCAAGACTAAGATCAACATCTGGGTTTTTTTATTTGCTTTTTTACTATATCATGCTGTCCTCCTTAAAAACACTCAAGAGTGTCCTCTTTAAGGAGTACCCAAGCTACATCTTTCTCATCCTTGTTATTGCAACCACACCACACCAAAACAAAACAAAAATCCCATCAGCAGTACTGTTTTATTTGTGCTTTATTATATATTAATATTTCCATGTAATTAAAATAAATTCTCAATGGTAGCAATATTGCAATAAAACTGCTATACTATTATATTGTTCAATGTGTAATATCCATGAAAATGAAGCAATTATGGAGTGCCTGCGTGGCTCATTTGGTTAAGCATCCAACTCTGGATTTTGTCTTCAGGTCATGATCCCAGGGTTGTGGGATCAAGCATTGTGTCCACCCAGCATAGAGCCAACTTAAGATTCTCTCTCTCCCTCTCTCTCTGCCCTTCCTCTCTCTCTCTCTTTCTCTCTCTCTCAAAAATAAATATTTTTAAAAAATGAAGTAATTATATATATTTCTAGAGATCTGTGGTTCTCCAGAGGTATTCTTAGTACTCTACCCATTAGTCCCCAGTTTCTTCTCTCAGCATTTTATGGGAATTTAGGATACTTACAAAATGGCAAGATATTCTAAGCATTGACATAGATGTAATGCAAATTCCTGAGAAGAGGGAATTTAGACATCCTGTAAAGTAGGACTGCAAAAACAAAACAAAACAAAACAAAACAAATGCATCTGATGGAGGAATTGATTTTTACCAAGTTCCCTTAAGCGCTAAGATCTAAAAGCTCACTCAAATGTATTCATATAAAATGTGTGATATATTATAAAGTCATGGGCATCTCATAGAAATGTAACTTGGGTGCTACATACAGCTGGACCTCATAAAAGTCAGACCCAGAAAGGTGGGAACCAGGGTTATTTTTGTAACATAGAAAAGCTACATGGTCTCTCTTTGTCGCTGGCATTTCTCCTTCCCAGTGTGAGTCTTCTCTTTTCAGCTCACCTTGCTTTGCAGTCAGTTCCTACTTTGTTCTTGCTTTCCCATATGGTTAGCTTCCTTGTGAATTAGGAATGCCTTTACAATTCAAGTCTAAACTCTACCTTATTCAGTTAACATTTTCAAAGGAGGGAAACTAGATCTTAACTAGAGAAATAAGGGCCTGATCCAAGTTAGGTGTTATCTTTGGTCTATCAGTCTTGCCTAGGGATAGTAAACATTGGGATTAGGATAATATTACTATGGCTGCATGCTAAAGGTTGTGGGCACTTGGCTCCAGATGAGGTTATCTTTTACAATGAAATAGAGAGGGATATGATATCAGCTCTCTTGATTCTGGACTCTAGGCCAAGCTAACAGGGTTCTTGGCTTTGCCCTCAGCATGTAGGTCAAGTTCACAGTATTGCCCCCAGGCTTATTATGTCAGAAAATGCTTTTATCTCGAACACCTGGGGTTTTATTTTGTTTTAAATTTAATCCCCTTACCTGTGATATGCACTTTCCAATTCTCCATAAATTCTATAAGCCCCACCAGCAGGTTGCTGTTACTGACCTACCTCTAATGAGGCATTGAAATTAACAACCCAGAGTTAGAGAATTTAAGTAAAAGTGTATGGTGTGTATGGAATTTGCCAAGAGTTTTGTTTAAAGCTGTCGAAATCCTTGCCTATGGAAATATCCTTGTAACTAGACTGGAAGGAGCCTTTCTCTTAACATACAGTGTGAACTGAACCTTATAATGGGCAGTTTTAATACACTATTTCATTTCATAATCACAGAAATTGTAAGATATTTATTATTATCTGCATTTGGGGATTAGGAATAGCAATTCTAGGCTTGAATCCAAGTTCTCCAGCTCACCATCTATGTTTCCTCAGAAAGATATTAAAGTCCATTAGTCTCAATTTCCTCTTCTGTAAAATGGTGGTGATAGTACCTATAATATAGGTTTAATGTCAAGATTAAATGATAAAAGTATTTAAATTTACTTACATATAATAGATACTTAAGCATTCCCTTGCCTTTTGCTCAATGATTTTAAACAATACAAATTTATTTAATGAATCATCTGTTACCATCTCTTTTCTTGGGCTGTGTTGTTACTACTGTAGCTGGGAAAATATTTCTGTGATCTTTTTTATGTATTTGTATACTCAAGACCATTGATATCAATTTGAGTACTAATTGTATTAACCTGTTTGGGATATTAAAGAAGCTGTTTAATCATAGGATTAGTAAAGTCTTTAAAATTTGGGTAAAAGGTTTATGATTCTACAGTATCATCTTTTTTTCCCAGTGTTTTACTATTCATAAAGGTCAGCACTGTTTTCTCTAAATTTACCATTAGCTCTGACAGTTTTACATTGGTCACACCGTAATTAAATTATTGTGATGTTGTAAATCCAGAATAATTCATGTACCTTTAGATTACTTAAAAACTTCTTTGTCAACTCATTCTGTTGGAGCAGAAAACATATCAGATTATTCTCATATTATGGCACATGTAAATATGATTACTAGAAGCCATGTGTCCTAGTCAATGATTTATTTTCTTCAGTATGCTTCATCTTCTATGGGAAATTCATTCCAATTTAGTTTAGTATGGGAAACAGGTTCTTGCTTCAAGCTATCATACTGCCTTCAGGTCTTATTTCCTCCTAATAACCTTTTCTGAAAAATGTATTCACTCATATATTTGACATAGAGACATGGGAGATTTGGTTCCTTTGAGAAATTATGATTTTCATAATCTGGAGTGTTAAGTGCTTAGACAGTGGCAGTATAAAAACCTTCTGAGGTAGCTGGGGCCAAATGGCCAATAGATGATCTAAAAGGTTTACATTTTAATCTGAAGGTGATGGGAGGGCATTGAGTAGGTTAGTGACCTAACTTTTTGAACACTGCATATTTCCTAAGAGCCCTGCACACAGTCTTTTTAAAAAAGATTTCCTGACCACAGTATAAACGATAGAATAGAGCAAGATTGTGAGCTATTGCTATAACTCCAGTGCACCTTGCCTAAGACCTGAAATAAGACCTTGACAGAGAGAACATTAAAAAAGAGAAGAAATTAAAGATAGCAAAAGAAAGAGAAGGACAGAGACTCAAAGTCAGATTCTTACCATAAAATCAATGGGAATAACGAAAGCATTTGCCCTCAGGACCAGGCTTGTCAGAAGGTAAGTGCAGGTTTATGAAATAGTGTTCTCACCATATTCCTCTTTTTGTCTGGTCTCTACTTCAGTTCCTTTACCTTTTCTTCATATTTTCTGAAACAACTTGGTAAAACTTAGGATATCAGAACTAAATATCAAGGGTGCATGGGTGGCTCAATCAGGTGACTGTCTGATATTTGATTTCAGGTTAGGTCATGATCTCACAGTTCATGGAATCAAGGCCCACATCTGGCTCAAGGCTGAGCATGGGACCTGCTTAAGATTGTCTCTCCATCTCTGCCCCTCTGCCCCTCTCCCACTTCCATGGGCTCTCTCTCTCTCTCTCAAAAGAATAAATAAATTAATTAAATAATTAACATCAAGCATTTTTAGAATACATATACCTACCTAGCAAACCTAACATTCTTATGTGAATGAGTCTCAATCAAAATGTAGATTTCTGCAACACATACTCCCAGAGTGGATGCTGGTATGATGGAAAGGTGGAGATTTACATTAGAAAGCTCAGAGTGGGGAGAGTGGCTATCTGTTCCAAAGGGGAATAAAGTAGGAAGAAAGAGGAAAAGAAAGGAGACAGAGGCTCAAATTCCCTGTTTCATTTATTTCTACCAGTTATAGGTCATTGAAGATTGTTGTTCACCCCCCGGCATACTGTTCTTGGTTTAGGGATTCTAAAGAAAGCTTCCGGGGCGCCTGGGTGGCGCAGTCGGTTAAGCGTCCGACTTCAGCCAGGTCACGATCTCGCGGTCTGTGAGTTCGAGCCCCACGTCAGGCTCTGGGCTGATGGCTCGGAGCCTGGAGCCTGTTTCCAATTCTGTGTGTCTCCCTCTCTCTCTGCCCCTTCCCCGTTCATGCTCTGTCTCTCTCTGTCCCAAAAATAAAATAAAAAACGTTGAAAAAAAAATTAAAAAAAAAAATATTTTAAAGAAAGCTTCCTGTTAAAATTTTTTCTTCCCCAACCTGCAATCATGGTCTTAAATTCCTATTCAAAATAAAGCCCATTGGGTTAAAGTATTGTTTTTTCAGAAGTCAGAAGATATTTTGGTAAAAGAAGAGGCCAGAAGATAGACAGGGACCAGAATATATGGGATCCCATGGACCTGATAGAAAATTTCAATTTTAAGAGCAAAATAAAACAGCTGAAGGATTATAAGCAGAAAAATAAAGCTACCTAAGAATATTATTTGATTAATAATTTCATTATGGTTGTTTTCTGATTAGAAAGAAGAATAGAAGGGAGATCAGAGAGGAGACTTGGAGATCAGCGACAAGGGAAAGATAATGATATTTTTGATGAGGGCAGTTGTCATACAGATGGAGAAGATTAGAAGGATTTGGGTAATGTTCTAGAATCAGAGACTCCAGGGCTTTCAAATAGTTTGAATGTATGGATTATGAGCAAAGGAGTAATTAAGAATAGCTTCCTTTGTCAATGATGGCTTTGAAAATAATTACTTCATGGAAGTTGCAGAGACAGAAACCCAGGAGAAGTAGGTTGAGGGGAGAATTGGAAATTGGGAAATAGAAACAATGAGTGAACACTAAGGAGTTTTACTGTGAAAAGAGTAACTGGGGTGGTTGTTGGAAAAAATAAGGGGTTTTGAGAGGATTTTTAAAATTTGAGACCTAATATTTGAATACCCATAAAATATTCATGGAAATCTAATAGGATGTTAGGAAAAGATGGAAGTATTTTATATTGAAAGAGTGAAAAAAAAGTATTTGATTTTTTAAAATTTGCTATTGACAAATTTTATGATGTTTCAAAGAAAATTATCATGGTATATAAATTCTCTTGTGATGAAGTCAGTCTTGCTTTTTAAATCATGAAGAAAGCAAGTTAGAAAGTCATTTGCAAGTCAAGTCCTTCTATTCCCTTCTACATACATCAATATTTTTATTATTTTTATCTCCATTATTCTAGAAGAGGTTTGAGGCAGACTACCCCCTCCTCCTCTACCTATCTTTTCCAATATTACTGAGTTTTGAGTTTGTATGTAAATAATAATGTTATTGATCATTTCATAGTATCTGTGGAAAATGTAAACTGGAAAAAAAAGGATGTATTGTAAATCAAGATTTGGTGAATTGTTTTTGTTTGTTTGTTTGTTTTTGCTCTTATAGTCTGAGAAAGTGAATTATCTTAGGACATTAGCTCTGCAGAGAGCAGTCCTGATCCATACGTAACCACAGTTGGAGGAATCATAGTATTTGTACTTAATAATTTGGTGTTTTTTATAGTAGATAATCACCGTGTTTGAGTGGGATTGAACTGAATTCATTGCTGATACTTTAGGCAGTAATACAGAATTGCCTGAGGGGATATTTGCAGCTGTTTTTAAGAGCAGTGTGAACTCTGGAAACACTATTACCATAAACAGAACTTGAAGGTCTCAATATTGGGATATGGTTGTTGTGTTAAAATCAAAATGATAAACGCTGTCTGGGTTACACATCCTTCATCCTTAGCCAGAGAGGATTTCTCTTGGGTGTGTTTATGGTATAATGCCTTGATGCATGCACTTGTGGTAGAATAGGGTCATAGTCATCTGCGGCTGTTCGAGAGGACTTTATGTATGCACTATACATTTTAAATGTGCTCGCCTTAAATTTGTAATTCTGTATATGTCTTATGACTCTAAGGCAATTTTAGCTTTTAAATCCAGACTCTAGATCTATGTATTTAACCTGTGTGTTTGATTAGAAGTTTTATTTGACCTTCTAATTTCACTGTGTTTGATGCTAGATGGATAGAATACAGGTTTAACAAAAGGACTCTTTTTGTTATGAAGATTTAGAAGCTAACTAAAGACTGGATTTCTCTTTTGGCTATAAACCCAAAGCAAAAATGTATCCTTCTTCATTGAATAGAATTGCAAATGCTGTAAAATGTCATTTATAACAACAAAATAAAATCTACAGATTTTTTTTAAATGTCCCAACTGTCATATTTTGGTTTCATTAGTCGTCGTCCTGGATTGCCAATGACTTGAGACACAATTCTGAAATAGTAAAAACACTTTGAATCTCATATCCTTCTATATTCAGTGATTTAATCTTTAGAGACTTTTTCCAAGCCCTAATTTCATTCGTGAAAATATTTGCTTGTCTAAAAATTAATCATTAGCCACTAGCCATTTGTACAAATAAACAGCTTCTCTGTGAATTTAGTGGGTTTCATACTCTTGAGGGTTAAGTTTTTGGCAGACCAATATCCTATTATTTGTGCTTCTTGGGGACTGTCAGAAGATGACCTTTGGGGAACATATAAAAAGATGGTTAAAATCTTTATAAATAACTGGAGGAGTCTAGATCTAGCCTGTAGTCAAAAAACCACTGTATTATATAGAGATGTCCATGGAAAAAACATTCTGAAGGATGGTAAAATGACTGGGATTTATTCATCTATTTACTCAGTCAGATACATACTATCGATTCAGTGACTGTTATGTGTCAAATGTGCTTCCAGGCAAGGGTAATACAGTAGTAAATAGGATAGACAGATTCTTTGCCATCTAGATACTTACATCATAGTGGGAAGATAGACAGTAAACAAATAAACATATACTATGTTAAGCAGAGCTGTGGGTAACTGAAAGCACAGTAGAGGGCATAAAGTATTGTGGTAGTGAGGGTTTTACTATTTTATAAGATTATTTTAAAAGATTTAATTGATAATTAAAGAAAAATTGATTTATTTAATGAATTTCTTGAGTTGGTAATTAAAGAATCAAGAAATTCATGTAGCTTTTGGGAGAAAAACACTTCAGACAGAGACAAAATCAAGTGCCTGAATTTGGAGTGTTTGGCAAATTTGAAAAGTAAAGCAAGGCCAGTATGACTGGACTGTGGTGAAAGAGGAGAGGAGTGGCAGTATATAAGGTTATAAAGATACCAAGGAGGCCTGAACATCTAGGTTTCATAGGTGACTATTAGTATTCTGGCTCTTATTCTAGTAAAATGATTCATCATTGGATGTCTTTGAAAGGAGAAATAATACAGTATGACTTGTATTTCAGAAGAATCACTCTTGTTGCTATATGAAGAATAAGTGTATAAAGGGCAAAGAACGGACACAAAAAAAAGGGTTTAGGAGGTTATTACAGTAATTCAGAAAACAGATGATGTTGGCACTAGAGTAAAAAGAAGAGAGCATATTGTATATATCTATTAAGGTTGCGCTAAGAGGGTGCCTGAGTGGCTCAACTGGTTAAAGTTTGACTTCATCTCAGGTCATGATCTCACAGTTCATGGGTTTGAGCCCTCCGTGAGGCTCTGTGTTGACATTTCAGAGCCTAGACCCTGCTTCAGATAATGTGTCTCCTCTCTCTCTGCCCCTCCCATGCTCACATGCTGTCTCTTTCTCTCTCTCAAAAATAAACATTAAAAAAAAAATAAAAAAGAGGGGAGCCTGGGTGGCTTAGTCAGTTAAGCATCCGACTTCCGTTCAGGTCGTGATATCACAGTTTGTGGATTCGAGCCTCACGTGGGGCTGTGTGTTGACTGTTCAGAGCCTGGAGTCTGCTTTGTATTCTGTGTCTCCATCTCTCTCTTTCTGCCCCTCCCCTACTTGCGCTCTCTCTCTCTCTCTCTCTCTCTCAAAATAAATAAACGTTGAAAACAAAAATTTAAAAATAAAATTGCTCTACTGGATGCAAATGAGTTATGAGGTAATGAGGGGAGAGAGAGGACATGATAGATTTTAACCTACCTAAGAGGAAAACTAAGAGAAAAGGCTGTACAGGAAAAACATTTGTTTCTGGATATGTTAAGTTTGAGATGTTTATTAGACATTTAAATGGAAATATTGAGTGAGAAACTGGAGATACAGGAGTGTGACATTCAAGGCAGGGCTCCAGTTTGTAGATATAAATATGTGAATTATCAGCGTATAGGAACTATATTTATGTTTAATGTTTAAAGACTTGAAGATTTTGGGTCACCTCAGTGGCTCAGTCAGTTAAGCATCCAACTCTTGATTTTGGCCCACGTCATGATCTCACAATTTGTGGGATTGAGCCCGTGTCAGGCTCTGCACTGACAGTATGGAGTGTGGTTGGGATTCTCTCTATCCCTCTCTCTCTGCCCTTCTGCTGATGCTCACACACATTAATAAATAAGTAAACATAAAAAAAAAAAAAGACTTTAAGATTTTATTATGGTACTACTTTTATAGAGTAGTTAAGGATTGAATCAGGGGACATTTCAGCTTTTAGACATTGAGATTTCTTTAAAAGCAGTTAGCAAAAAGAAATGTACAGAGTGGCTAGTGAGATGAAGCAGTTGTTTGTCAAGAACACACCAGTGATAAATCATATCTAACTCAGCTGATAGATCAATGAAAAAGGATATTGAGTATTGATCATCAAAGTTGGCCAAATAAAAGTTATTAGGCTGTGAGAGGAAAGTGATAGAGGGAAAAGAAGGACTCAGAGATAGAGCCCTTCACTTTTTCTTTCTTTCTTTTTTTTTTTTTTTTTGGCACTAGGGAGACTAGTAGTTGTAAATAAAGAATAATTTATATGTGTACATAGAGTAGAAAGACTTTACACAATAACTGTATCTATGACCAATATATGATAATTCTGACAGAATAACTTACGTATTATGTTTCTAGGGTACAATACACATTAATACAGATTAAAATATTAATTTTACCAAGGTAGTGTTAGAACATTCTTATTAAATCTTTACTCCAGGCCTTCTTACTGCCACTTGTTTTCTAGCTAAGATGTTACCATTGTTTACCTAATCGACATATTATTTTTGTAAAGATTATAAAAAAAGTTCATTATTCCAATACCCAACTGTGTAGTGCTTCCCTGGGGTTGAATCTTTAATTTTTTTTTTCAACGTTTTTTATTTATTTTTGGGACAGAGAGACAGAGCATGAACGGGGGAGGGGCAGAGAGAGAGGAAGACACAGAATCGGAAACAGGCTCCAGGCTCCGAGCCATCAGCCCAGAGCCCGACGCGGGGCTCGAACTCACGGACCGCGAGATCGTGACCTGGCTGAAGTCGGACGCTTAACCGACTGCGCCACCCAGGCGCCAAATCTTTATCAAAACATTAGAAACTGCCTCCCTCTGTTATGCTCCCCACCTCCATGCTAGCACATGTTTAATAAAAATAACAGTATAGTACAGCCCTCGCCATAAATACAAGGTATCACTAGAGATATTTAAAGCCTGTAATGGACTGGGAGGTAACCATAGCAACAGAAATCTTCACACCCAGTCCAACTACTGACTGTAATAACACAACCTCTTCTATCAAAACCTCTACAGAGGTAAAGGTATGCTCATGTCCAAGCATAAACAAAACTGACCTCAGTATAGTCTGGTACAGCATGTCCAGCTTTCAAGAAATAATTACAAAGCACACACACACACACACACACACACACACACACAAAGAAAACATAGTCTGAAAAAGTAATTTACATAATAGGCTCAGATAAGACACAAATGTTGTAGCAATTTGGGAATGTAAAATCACTATGATTATTAAGTGGGAGGTGCTTACGAAAAAGGTAGGTAACACATAGGCAAAGGTAGGTAGCTTCAGCAGAAATATTAAAACCTATATAAAAAAATCTAATGGGAATGATAAAAATCCAAACCATAGTAACAGAAATGAAGAATGCCTTTCTCAAGCATGTCCCAAGACTCAAAAGAGCCAAGGAATCAGTGATAGCAAGACAATACAAATTACATATACATATGTGTGTGTATGCATGTGTGTGTGTAGAAAGAGGGAGAGGAAGAAGAAAGAGAATTGAAGCATGAAAATGCTCAATTAGGGGTACCTGGGTGGCCCAGTCAGTTGAGCGTCTGACTCTTGATTTCAGCTCAGGTGACAGTCCTGGGGTTGTGGCTCCAGCTGTGCGTTGGACCCACGCTAAGCATGGAGCCTGCTTGGGATTCTCTCTCCTTCTTTCTCTACTTCTCTCCTCAGTTTGTGCTCTGTCTGCCTCCTGAGTATGTGTGTGTGTGTGTGTGTGTGTGTGTGTGTGTGTGTGTATATATATATAAGTGTGTATAGTGTATATAGTGTATAGTGTATATAGTGTATAGTATATATATAGTGTATAGTATATATATAGTGTATAGTATATATATATAGTGTATATAGTGTATAGTATATATATATATAAGTGTGTATACATATATATATATATGTGCTTCCTTGGTCTGATTGAGCATATATATATATATATATATATATATATATATATACACTTATATACTTATATATATACTTATATATATATATATACGCTCAATCAGACGAAGATAAAAAAAAAAGGAAACAAAAACAAAGAACAAGTTATTCAAGTAGAAAACAGCTAAAAGCAGTAAATTTGAATCCAACTATATTGATATATCAGTAATCACTTTAAGTGTAAGTGGTGTAAACACACCAATTAAAAAATAAAAACCATCAGATTGGATAGAAAAATTAAGTTTGAACTATATGCTATCTACAGGAAACCCAGTTTAGATATAAAGGTACCAAAAAGCTAAAGTAAAAAGATGCTCTAAAAACAAAATAATGAGGTCATGTCAAGGGAGATTGAAGTAGCTCTGAAGGAGGTACCAGTAGCCAACACTGTAACAATTTGAGAAAAAAAATAATAATAATGTGCTATTGGATTACAACACAAAGCATAAAATAAATATTCACACTGATATGAATAAATAATTAAATAATTAAATGAATAAGTGAATGGGAAAGAGAGGGCAAGCTACAGGATGGGAAGTTTAACCCACCCTGTCCCAACCTTGAGTGTAGACTGGACATAGTGACTTACTTCCAAAGAACAGAATATGGGAAATGGAAATGTAGTAACTTTATAGTAGAGAAACCTATCAAACATTACCTTATCCAAGTGATCAAGGTTATCATCTCCAGTGGTATTTCAGGTTTATATCATGTACTCACTGAAATGATGGGACGAGAAGGGAACTTCATCTCTGCAGTTTTCTTCTTTAAAATCCATTATACCAGTCTAGTAAAGAGGGAAACATTAGGCAAACCCAAATGAAACAACATTCTACAAAGATTTCAATTACAGTGGAAACAAGGAAAGACTACAAAACTATCCCAGACCAGAAGAGACTAAGGAGTCATGGTGACTGATAAATGTGGTATCCTGAATTGAATCCTGGGACAGAGAAATAACATTACTGGAAAACTAATAAATGTTGGTGTCTAAGTTTTAAAAAGTGAATCATGGTAATAGAAAATGTTAGTATCAGGATTGAGTGAGAGAGATCTGAGAACTATCTATATTATTCTTGAAACTCTATGTAAATATCAAATCATTCAGAAAGAAAAGTTTATTTTAAGAAAAGTAAAAAAAAAAAAAAAAAAAAAAGAGAGAAAAGGTATGCCATGTAGAAACTACCAAAAGAAAGATGGGGCAGCTATATTGATATCAGAGTGGATTTCAGAATAAGGAAGATTGCTAGGGATAAACAAGGATAATGATAAAGAGGACATACTGATAAAGGGGGCAATTACAAGAAAATTCCTAAATGTGCACAGATTCAACTATAGAACTTTCAAATACATGTGATAAAAACCAATTGATCTAAAAGGTGAAGAAAAAGGAAGCACCTGAAAGAAAGTAGAAAAAGTACATAATAAAGATTAAAGCAGAAAGTAATTAAATCAAAAACCACAACATAAAATAGAAAAAATCTATTCAACCAAAAGTAATTATGTTAAAAATAATGATAAACTTTCTCACAGACCCATCAAGTGAGTGAAGAGAGGAAGGGCAAAGAAACAAATATCTAAATCAAAACCAAAAAAAGTAGACATCACAACTGAAATTACAGACATTAAAAGGATAGTAAGAGAATACTATAACAAACTCTAGACCTGGAAATTCAGTCATTTAAAATTCAGTTCCTTAAAAGACACAAACTACCAGTAAGTTTAAAAAGAAGCAGACTACCTGAATGGTAAGAGAGAGAGAGAAGAGAGGAGAGTGAATCATATATCACTAGTAAAAATACACAGACACACACAGACACACACACACACACACACACACACAGCTATTCAGAGAGAGAATTTATATATTTTATATAATATCTATATATATAATCCATTTATATATAGATAATAGACATATATGTCTATAGACATATAGATAATCGTAGAAGTAGTTGAGTGTGTAGTTAACTCTTGTCCCCCACCCAACAAACAACTCTAGGTACAAATAATTTCTCTAGTTAATTCTACCAAACATTAAAAAAAAATTTTTTTAATGTTTTTATTTTTTTGAGAGAGACAGAGCATGAGCAGGGAGGGGCAGAGAGAGAGGGAGACACAGAATCCAAAGCAGACTCCAGGCTCTGAGCTGTCAGCACAGAGACAGACGTGGGGCTCAAATTCATGAACCATAGATCATGACCTGAACCAAAGTCAGACACTTAACCAACTGAGCCACTCAAGCACTCCAATTTTACAGTCACTTGCCCATCAACTAGTGAATGGATAAAAAAATTTACACACACACACACACACACACACACACACACACACAGAGTCCATCATAAAATAAAGTACTGATACATGCAACAAAATGGATGAATATCAAAAATATTGTGCTAAGTGAAATAAGTAAAAATAAAACCAAATTACTACATATTATGTAGTTCCAGTTATAAGAAATTCTGGAAATAACAATGTTTTTGTGACAGGAAACAGATTAATGGTTACCTGGGCTAGGGTAATGGGAGGAAATTCATTGCCTGTGGTCAAAAGGAAACTTTTTAGGATGATGGAATTATTCTACATCTTCATTGTGGTGGTTGTTATATGATTATATACATACATTTACTAAAATTCAGTGAACTAAATGTTTAATTAAAAGGGGTAAATTTTATTTCATGAAAATTACACAACTATACCTCTGGGGAAAAAAATGAGTTCATTGTCTGATACAAGAATAAATGTATCATAAAGGTAGTGCTGTTCCTCTTTGGACATTTAATCCATATTTTCTTAACAATAAAAAGAAAATATAATTATATCCAGAAAGTCAAACTGTTTACAGGTTTTAATTAGATCATTTGAACTTTGAAGATAAGTAAATGTCATTGAAATTAGTTATCTACCTTATACTATATGGAAACTTCTTCAGATATATATATATATATATATATATATATATATATATATATATAAATATATATATATATATTTATATATATATATATATTTTTTTTTTTTTTTTGTCTAGGAATCTAAGATGAGTGTGTGTTTGTAAAGATTGCCTCAGTACCTTTGCATTAGCTCCTTCTCAGCACAATCAAATAGTTTTTAAAAAGTGCAAAGACAAGAATTATTTACAGGACAGGATTCCTTTCCCTTTTTCACCTCCTTCTTCTATGACTCTTAATTTTCCTTTTATGCATTGGTATTCAGGTAATCTATATTTTTTCCTCTCATGGCAACTTCTGGAGAAAACCTTCTAAGTCAGATTTTTCAAAAACAGATCAACTAGCATCTTCCCATTCCTGACAACAAAAATCTCTGCCAAGTCAGCCCTACGTTTGTGAAACAATGAATGATTCTTTGCCTCAGCTGAAGCTGTATTCACAAAACCTACTTAATGAAAGGAAAATAAAGAGTGTTTGTGGGAGTCCTCAGTCCATTTCTTACTGAAGCAAAGAAGCCTCTTTCATTTCCATTTATTTAAATTCTGACAAGTCCAGATATATATGTTTGGAAAAAAACTTTTGTCATATAATTTGATGTTGGTGTTTAGTGTGTAAAGTAGCAGGGAAGGGAAAAAAAATTTGTGTGGGTTCAAGAGTGAATATCATATGTTATGTGTCCAAAAATATCTTAAGATTTATTATTCAAGGCTTTATGTTAAAACTGAGTCAATAATCAGATTTAGAAAGACATGTCCACATACTGTCAGACCTGTTTGATTTTTGAGACGATGTTCATATAATATTTAGGGTGTAGTGAAGTGCAGAAAGTGAATGAATATATTCATCTCCAAAGTGTTTTGTAAGAATCACCTGTCTTTTTTTTTTAACATTTATTTATTTTTGAGAGACAGAGCATGAGCAGGAGAGGGGCAGAGAGAGAGGGAGACACAGAATCTGAAGCAGGCTCCAGGCTCTGAGCTGTCAGCACAGAGCCCCATGCGGGGCTCGAACCCACGAGTCATGAGATCATGACCTGAGCCGAAACCGGATGCTTAATCGACTGAGCCACCCAGGTGCCACATCACCTGTCTTTTCTTACACATTACTTTTATGTATGTATGTATGTATGTATGTATGTATATATGTATGTATGTATTTGTTTATTTTCAAATTTTTATTTAAATTTTAATTAACATATAATGTAATAGTGGTTTCAGGAACAGAATTTAGTGATTCATCTCTTACATATAACACCCAGTGCTTATCACAATAAGTGCTCTCCTTAAGATACACCCATTTAGCCCATCCCCTATTCACCTCTTTCAGTCAGCCTTGTTTTTTCTCTATTGTTAAGAGTCTCTTATGGTTTGTTTTCCTCTCCATCTTTTCTCCCCCTTATACATTACTTTTAAGTATGTTTTATGAGCCTTTCTTTAATTTAAAATTGGATTTTGTTTCTTCACTCAAAAATGTTTGTTGGCCACTGTCTATGTGTCAGGCACTGTCCTAGGAACCGGTCATATAACAGAAAACAAAAGAGACACAGTATACCACCTTCGAGATCTTTTATTCTAGTGGTGGTGGCAGATTCTTACAAATAAATGCAAAGCAGATGTATAACTATGATATAGAATAAGTTCTAGAAAATAGAAGTGTGCTATGTAAGACATGACAGCCAATAGCTTTGGGAAATGAGCAGAAGACCTTGCTGTAACATTGTGGCTGAGTTTGGTGTCATGTGTAGCTGTTGGCAAAGAAAAGAAAATAGCATTGGTGGAGGCTGTGAAGTAGGAATGACCTTAGCAGTTTATAAGAACTTGAAGAGCTCTTTGTGGCTGAAACATAGGGACAAAAAGGAGATTGTCTGAAGATAACTGAGAAAGATAGGAGGTAATATGTCTAATCACCCTTACCAAAAAGGTCTAAAAGAAAGTGGGTAACATGTCACACACATTTAACCCCATAGGCTAAATCTTTATTCAGCTCTTCCCAATTATCTTGAAACAGTCTTTTATCGCTTATTTGCTTGAATTAGGGCTTTTGATGATGTGCTTTGGTTTCTTTCCTTAGCTCCTGCCTTTTTCTTTTGAGCATCATTATGAACATATATATGATTTTATATATCCATTATGTCTTAATTGCAAAAATATTCTTGTTTAATATTCAAATTGCCCCATCTTTGGCCAATAAGAAGCTCCTTAAATTTGGCTCCTGTGTTCTTTTGGCATGGCTCCAATTAGTCTTGCATAGCTCACTTGCCTTCTGGAATGATGAGGTGCTCAAACCAGGAATCTGCCATTCCTCCAAGAAGCACTGGTTTTTGAGACTAGTGCTAAGTGGGTTCATTGCTACTGTATTGTTAGTACTTCTAGATATTTTCGGTGATATTACTATAAAATACATATGCATATTTGATATTGGCATTTCCAATTGAAATTTAGCATTATAGAGATTTCATTTGACTTTCTTGATTTTATATTTGTATGTCTTTTTTTCTAATACTGAAAATGTAAGCTTCAAATAATGTACTAAAGTTCTTAAAAACTACTCAAGCTAATGAAATATGGTCAGAAACATGGTTATCATCCTAGGGGTGATACTTTCTCTTCCCCCAGGCTGCATTTGGAAAAGGAGGAGGACATCTTTTGCTGATGAGAGATTGGGAGGGAATGTTGCTGGTATCTAATTTCAAGAGAGTCAAGGATGCTAAGAGCCCTTATCATACAGTTTTTGCAAGGAAGAATTGCTCAGTCTAAAAGGCTAATAGCACACCTGTAAAGACATATAGAAGTAGAGGGGGATTCCAGGGGCACCCTGGGCAGCTCAGTCCGTAAGTGTCCCACTTGGGCTCAGATCAGGATCTCCCTGCTCGTGAGGTCAAGCCCTGCATCGGGCTCTGTGCTGACAACTCAGAGCTCACTCTCTCTCTCTCTCTCTCTCTCTCAAATATAAAATAAAAACATAAAAACATAAAATTTAAAAAAAAGAAGTAGAAGGGGATACCAGAAATCTAAGGAGGCTCAGCTTCAAAGTCCCTCACTTACACTTTCTTTCATGGACACTGGAAAGACCCTAGCATCTCAGAAATGTATTCGCATGGTCACATTTTCCTTTTTACATTAGCTGTAATAAACTATCTTAACTGCAGTTGATGAAATCTCCTTTATTTCCAGTCTGACTTTCCACTTTGACTTTCTACTCACACTTCCCCTTATCTTTGGTGACATTAAAGTGGCTATAGGCATTTTGAAGATCCACCTAAGGGGAGTTAGTAATGTAGATGCAGTCAACTTAGGTGTAGTGGAATATATGTATGTGGTTTATCATCATTACCAAGTAAAGTTAGCCTGTTCCTAGCAATCCAATGCAGATACAACTTCCTATATATCTCCTTAACATTCACTGTGCCAAATCATCTGCATCTTGAAGAAAAGGTGCAACATCATAGGTCCGATTGTGATGTAAATATGCCCTATGGTACCTACTTGCAGACTTACATAGAAAGAATATTCAAAGCTTGATATGTTTAAATCTTATCTATGGGAAAATCTTCTAATCATGATATGCTTAAAATTATGAGTGAAATTTTGGTTTTTATAGATTCTAAGTTGAAAAACAACAATTTTGTCCTGAGAGAAATATTCCTGATAATGCAGCATACACATTTTTAAATGCTGTGTGTGTGTCTGTATTTTCTTTTCTGATGTACAAACTAAAATGTATCAAAATTCTTGTGTTTGAAGGACCCAATATTATGGTATTTAAATATCCAATATATTTGGGTGTAAAATGACATGTTTTATGCATTAAAAGTGTCAATAGTAAAAAAAAAAAAAAAAAACAAAAAAAAAAAACACATTTCAACCATGACAGAGGGAATATTAAATGATCTTTCTGTGCTCTTTATGGAAAATTATTACCAAATTCTTGTCAAATGAAAAGGGGAAAAATTGTAAAGATATATCAGGTATTTAATCAATTAAAATAATAGATTTTGTGACATTTGTTAAGGTGTAAAAAAAATTGCAAGTTTTTGTAGATTCATGTTCCCTAGTAAATAAATATTTTCATTTCATAATTTTGCATATTACTTTCTTAAAGACCTATTCTCAATTGTATAATCTCAGGCTCTATAAAAAACCTAGATCTTTCCTCATAGAGAAGACATAAGGAAGCACTATATAGTGGTCTGGTAACAGATGATGGTGATTTGGACTGGTTTGACAAGAAGAGGAAAGAGAAGGGGATAAATCAGAGATTTATAAGAGAGAAAATCTGTGGTTTGGAAATTAGATTCAATAATGTCACAAAAGTACATACTGAAGAAAAAATTCTATTAAGCCCAAATCTCTCATTTTTCATACTATTATTTTTTCTCATTGGATTTTCAAATGTTTTATAAATTATTTATTTTAATCTCCAAAAATCTTTGTAAATAATTTTGGTTAGAGATCATCGTCTTTGAATTATGGGTAACAATAAATAAATTTAAGAGACTGACTGACTCTTAATCCAAGTTCTTATCTTGATGTTATCAATATAATCATCTTTTCTTTTGCTTTCTGAGCTATTTGGCAACTATTTATTCAAAGCTGTAATATAATTATTAAATATTCTAATCAAAAATCTTTTTCCAGGGACGCCTGAGTGGCTCAGTCATTTGACCATCCAATCTTGATTTCAGCTCAGCTCATAATCCCAGGATCATGGGCCTACGTCAGGCTCAATGCTGAGTGTGGAGCCTGCTTGAGATTCTCTCTCTCTCCCACTGCCCCTCCCTCACTCATACGCGTGCTTTCTCTTGCTCTTTCTGTCTACAGTAAAATAAAATCTTTCTTCAAAGCCAAAAAGATGAATAGCTGAGACTTGGAATTATGTAGACTAAACTTAAAACTGGGTAGTCAAGTAAATGTCTTACAGTGTGTGTGTGTGTGGGTGTGTGTGTGTGTGTGTGTGTGTGTGTGTTATAAAGGTAAAATAAATAATTTGTGTTTTATTCCAACTGAAATTCTTTTTTTATAAGATAAATAAATGCATATTTTGAAATGCTATATAAAAGCCCAACTTTTATATTTTATTTGTCTGTCTTCATCTATTTTGTTCCTTAATTCATGGTCAGTTTCAACTGCCTGAGGTGAAATAAGCTTTTGATATTTCCCTTTACCTTCCTTATTAGACTTGGCCACTGAAAATCCCCTGAAATTGTGGTATGTACAACTAATGATGCCTTTATATGTTTTTATCCCTGTTATTTATATTTCTCTCATCAAGCACTCTCCCTCTCTGCACTATGCTCTCTCAAATGTGTGTTAAATTTCCTTTTCTAAGCATTGGTCCTACAAACATATCATTTAATATGGTATAATTGAGTTGTGACTCAAAAGCCAGAGCAATTCCAGGTCAGCATTTGAGTAGGAGACCTATAGTGATAATTCAGGTGTTATAAGAAATGGTGCTAGGGTTTCAATAGGTCATACACTGCCCTCCAAACCTCTGGTGACCCAGTGCAGAAACAATAAATCAGTGGTGTGCCTCATTTTGCCCTCATCATGCACAGATGGAATGTTTGTAAACATTGTCCTTTTTTGAGCGTCATGAAAGAGCAGTTTCCAGAAAAGAAAAACATATTGTAGTTCATTTTGTAAAGTGGGAAATTCTTATATAAAACATCTAGTCACTCACCCATTTTTCTTGGCTGTATATTTCAAGCTCTGCATGCTATCTTCCTCTGCCTCTGCAGAAGCTTTATTTCCAGACTTATCACTATTCTTCCCAGCAACTATAATTTCTTCTTGTCTCTTTTCTTTCTTTCCAATTAAAAGACCTTATATATCTCTCAAAGTTGATACATCTACTCCATTTTCACTACTGCTTTCCTTTCCATATTGCCACAGTCACTTGCCTGGAACACTGAAGTTCCATCTTAGATGGTCTTCCTACATTCACCTTTTCTCCTCCTTACTTCCTACCACTAGTATTCCCCAGACTGCTTCCCGAGTGATTGCTATAAATACAGACTGATTCCTGGGAATGCAAGCTGGTGCAGCCACTCTGGAAAACAGTATGGAGGTTCCTCAAAAAACTGGGAATAGAACTACCCTACGACCCAGCAATTGCACTACTAGGCATTTATCCAAGGGATACAGGTGTGCTGTTTCGAAGGGACACATGCACCCCGATATTTATAGCAGCACTATCAACAATAGCCAAATGTCCATTGATGGATGAAAAGAGCCCAAATGTCCATCGATGGATGAATGGACAAGAAGATGTGGTATATATATACAATGGATTATTACTCGGCAATCAAAAAGAATGAAATCTTGCCATTTGCAACTACTTGGATGGAACTGGAGGGGATTACGCTAAGTGAAAGTAGTCAGTCAGAGAAAGACAAAAATCATATGACTTCACTCATATGAGGACTTTAAGAGACAAAACAGATGAACATAAGGGAATGGAAACAAAATAATATAAAAACAGGGAGGGGGACAAAACAGAAGTGACTCATAAATATGGAGAACAAACTGAGGGTTACTGGAGGGATTGTGGGAGGACTTACGGCTAAATGGGTAAGGGGCACTAAGGAATCTAATCCTGAAATCATTGTTGCACTATATGCTAACTAATTTGGATATAAAATTAAAAAAAAATAGAAAGTAAAATAAAAAAAAAATACTGATTGATTCCTTCACTTTCCTGTTGAAACATGACTTTTCATTAGAGTAAAACTGAAATCCCAAATCTTGCCAGATCATTTCAAGCCACTATTCCTCTTGTTCTTTGCATTCAAAGCACACTGGCTTTTTAAAGTTCCTTTAATGAACTCTCCTTCCAATATACTTTGCCAAAATTAGTTCCCTCTCATATCTCTAAGCTACTTTAATTGTCACATGTTTAGAGAAGTCTTAAATGATAAACAGATTAGATAACCCTCTACTATTTCATAAAGCTTTATTTTTTTTTCCTAACAACTTCAATTTCTGTATCATACATTGCTATTGTGGTTAAATAATACATTGTAAAATTAGTTGCATACTGTCTGTCACCTCTACTAAAATGAATGCTCTCTGAGAATTGGCATTCTGTTTCTTGTTTAACATTGAAGCCCCAATACTTCATAGTTCCTTGCACACAGTATCAGTTTAAATCTTTGCTGAATGAAAACATAATCTCATCCCAGAGTTGAGGCTTTTGATGATGTCCTTTTAAAATTCTCTTGTACCTTGACTTGTGATGAGCTCCATTTTCCTGAGTTTGACTCTTTATGTTTATTTTTTCTTCATCTATTTAATGTTTCTTTTTCCCATTTATACCTTTAAATAGAATTTTCCTTTTTTTTTTTTTTTTTTTGCTTTGCTTTTTTTAAAGTTAGAACTTAGTCCCCATTGTCTCATTCTATTTAGGCCCTGCCAGAGAACTCCTCCTTTTTCAGTGGCTCAACTACCATGGATTTATTGGTAAAATGAATCATACAGTTCCTGTGGTTCACCTGCTCATGTTGAATAATTAAATCAAAGATGAGCTGAATTGATATGAGTATTCCATGAAGACTTTTTAAAGACAGTAGGTCTTCTTTATCATTACCCTAAATAATTTTGCACAAGGAGAAATATAATATCTTAAAGGGGTATGCATTAGAAATAATATAAATGAGGGGTGCCTGGGTGGCTCAGTTGGTTAAGCGTCTGACTTTGGCTCGGGTCATGATCTCACAGTTCTTGGGTTTGAGCCCTTTGTTGGTCTCTGTGCTAACAGATTGGAGCCTGGAGCCTGCTTCAAATTCTGCGTCTCCCTCTCTCTCTCTGTCCCTCCTGCTTGCATTCGGTCTCTCTCTATTAAAAATAAACATTTAAAAAATTAAAAAAAAATAACATAAATGAAACTTTGACTATCTAATTTTATGGTATCAGAAATCTTGTGCAGGACAAAATTATTTTTATTGTTACTTTAAAAATATTTTTCTAAATTTTACTCAAGCTAATTCCACTTTTAATGTCATCAAATGAACCCACAGTTTGCTTTGCCAATTGATACTTCAATCAGCCATACTTTCTAAATCAAACTTCAACTTTCCTCTACATTATTAATGCTAAAATTACACCATAGAGAAATGAAAGAAGATCTTACAGTAGAAGTGAATATTGTTTAGTCAGCTATTTGTAAGTACATCTGGTATAAAGACTAAATAAATCTTATACCCTGAAGCAGCATGATAAAAATGGAAACTCTTGTACAAAAAAGTGTCCATTTCTCTATATATTCATTCAAAAGCTATTTCCAGACAGAATATTTTACAGGGCATTCCTCTTATGTATTTTCCAATTTTGTTCATTTTAGAGGTAAAATATTGCCTGATTTTTCTCTTTTCCTGAGAATTTTCCAGGGAAGTTTATCCCATTAAATTTTTATTATTTTTTTATGTTTATTTATTTTCAGGGAGAGAGAAAGAATGTGCATGAGTGGGGGAGGGACAGACAGACAGGGAGAAGAGAATCCCAAGCAGTCTCTGCATTGTCAGGGCAGAGCCCAACATGGGGCTCACTCTCACAAACCATGATATTATGACCTGAGCTGAAATCCAGAGTCAGACGCTTAAACAACCGAGCTACCCTGTTGCCCCTGTACATTCAATATTTAAAGAAAGAAATTATAGGGGTTCCTGGGGGGCTTAGTAAAGTGTCTGACTCTGGATTTCGGCTCAGGTCATAACAATAAATAAATGAACAAACTCTTTAAAAAAGAAAGAAATTATACCTTGAGATTTTAAGATAATTAACTTCAGTGTCATTACTTCCCTTAAATAATACTGTGAAAAGATACGATATGTTATTTATTTTTTTAATAAAAAAAAAAAATATCTCCTGGGGCGCCTGGGTGGCTTGGTCGGTTAAGCGTCCAACTTCGGCTCAGGTCATGATCTCACAGTCTGTGAGTTCGAGCCCCGCGTCGGGCTCTGTGCTGACCGCTCAGAGCCTGCGGCCTGTTTCAGATTCTGTGTCTCCCTCTCTCTCTGCCCCTCCCCTGTTCATGCTTTATATCTCTGTCTCAAAAATAAATAAACGTTTAAAAAATTTTTTTAAAATATTTCCTTATTTATTTGTTTACTTTAAATATTTATTTATTTGGAGAGAGAGGAAGAGAGCATGAGCAAGAAAGAGGCAGAGAGAGAGTAGGAGAGAGCGAATCCCAAGGAGGCTCTGCACTGTCAGGGCAGGGCCCTCTACACACAGGGCTCAATCCCATGAACTGCATATCATGACCTGAGCTGAAATCAAGAGTCAGGCACTTAACTGACTGAGCCATCCAGGCACCCCTATGGCATTACTAGTTACTTTATTGTGTTAAAAATATACCCTTTGTTTATTAATATAATAGATATCAGGATATAAAAGAAGTAAATATTTTTTTTTTTAATTTTGATGTTTTTAACTCTTTGAAAGAATGGCCAATTTAACTGGTGTCACCAAGTGATTTTTTTGTCCAAACTATGACAATATTTAAAGTGAAGGGGCGCCTGGGTGGCGCAGTCGGTTAAGCGTCCGACTTCAGCCAGGTCACGATCTCGCGGTCCGTGAGTTCGAGCCCCGCGTCAGGCTCTGGGCTGATGGCTCGGAGCCTGGAGCCTGTTTCCGATTCTGTGTCTCCCTCTCTCTCTGCCCCTCCCCCGTTCATGCTCTGTCTCTCTCTGTCCCAAAAATAAAATAAAAAATGTTGAAAAAAAAATTAAAAAAAAAAAAATAAAGTGAAGATGGGTACTCTTATTATTCTGGAAGAATAGACATAAACTTGTTCTATTCTAGACCAAATGGGGTAATTGATCTGTAAATATGTTTTGGTTCAAATAATACTACTCCAGATGGGTATAATATTTTGGACTGTTACCAAAAATGTTGAATGGCTTCATTCCAAAGAAGAAAATCTCAGGGTCACATGAGACAACATTAGGGAACATCTTGGTCAACTCCCCATTAGGGTGTTTGGATATACTCCATAACATTTTCTAAAGTCCAAATCTGAATGCCACCAGTGACAAGAAATTCATGTTATATTATTATTCAGCTCTAATTGCTTACATAGACAATTATTATTCTACCCTATCTGCCTTATTCTAACACATGTTTATGTTAGATTTTCCTTCAGAGTTTGGATAAAACCATATAAATTACTTTTTCACACAGCGACCTTCAAATATATGAATTTAGCTGTCATGTCCCTACTGAGTCTTCTTTTTCTTTGAAAACAATGCTCAGGTTTCACCTCTTTCCATCAGCTCCTTGCTCTGACTGATCTCTAGATGTGTTACAGTTTGCCAAAATTGTTTTCATGTGTTAATATTTCTATGAATTCATGCTATACACAAATGAAGGCAATAATACTCACTGATTTTTGGTTGAGAATAGTCTTACTTTGCTCTTTACTGGACATAACATTAGGACATACTGTGTTCAGTTAAAGAGAGATATGATGCCTTGGGCATATTTAAGGAAAATTATAATTTATTTCATTTGATCCATATTATACCAGGAGAATATGAGTTGTGTGTATATTCCTTTTCTTTATATCTCTTCATGTATTTGAGGAACATCTGTTAGTATATTGAATTTTCATAATGTGAAAATACCGTTTTTATGTTTAACTCAATGTTGGATATAAATACAAAAATAGAGTAGCCCATGCAAAAATAAACCAATTTAACCCCGAAGCTGTCTGAAATGTAGTATCATAGGAATGACTGGCATGGGGAAGATAATCACCTTGGCAATTACATTTTTAACTTAAAGGAATGAACAAAAGTATACTTAAACTTGTGATAGAATAATAACATTTAATTGTGTATCTTATTGTGGGCTACATGGAAACATATACAGGAGTTTTGTCTCTCATTCTCTCTCTCTCCATTCTGTCTGTCTGTCTCTCTTTTTTCCTAATGCTTAGATTATTCAAGTGACTTGAATTTGAGTACCAACACCCACAGAACTGAGATTTCAAATGAGCCTGATGGTGCAGCAAATTTGGTTTGGATGAGACAACAAGTCCAGATGCAAATGCATAGCTACAGCAGCTGTGGCTTCAGTGCAGACATATTGCTGATCTGCTTTAAAATAATCAAACCTCAAGCCTAGTGCTCATAAATTAATTATGTTTGGAACTCTTATACAGGCAAAGAAAGAACTCAAAATGAAACAAAACAAAACTGAGTTTTCTACAGTAGGCTGTCTTCTTAACTGGAAAATTATGGGTATAGTATTAATTCATAAAATTTAGATGGGATTCAGATCATGTGTGAGATATAGCAAAATTAATAATGATTCAGCAAAGTCCTTCAACAAAATATATTTGGATCATTCGAGGTACTCAGCTCTTATACACTCTGAAAGACAGAGATGACTAGAAGTTAACATTCCACTTAAGTGGAATAACAGAACACATTCCCATGGAACACAAATATTTTCCAGTAAGTGGCTAAATACCAAAATGAAAGCTTTGCCGTTTTGAGAAGGAGATCTTTGTTGGAAAGTCTTTTGATGCTGATGGGACTTATTGCTAAAGATACAAATCAGACAGGATTGGGGTTAACAGTAATGAGGAAGGAGAGTTATTAAGGGTATGCATACATAATTACAGTCCCCATAAACAAAGATAATTACATGGTAAGACTTCTGGCCAACATGTACTTGACTAAAAGTAACAGTTCCCTGACTTTCTATATAAGGGAACAAATGGGCTGCAGGTGAGACACAAAGCTCAGATGTGCTAGGGGACTGTAGCTTTTGTCTTAGGTATTCTTCCTTTTATGAGGAAGAATATCTCTGACAAACTTACGGGTTTGAGGTCAGTTTGTAGTTCTCTGTGAAAGGCTTTTTACTGGCTCTGTATTAACACACTGATAATTGTGTATTATCATTGTCTCTGATCAGACTTTTATCATAATTTTGAGAATCTTAAACTCTTCGGTG
Organism: Neofelis nebulosa; assembly: GCF_028018385.1. Lineage (NCBI taxonomy): Eukaryota > Metazoa > Chordata > Mammalia > Carnivora > Felidae > Neofelis > Neofelis nebulosa. The sequence continues at coordinate 70,267,047 of NC_080790.1, forward strand.
TGATCTCTTCTATCTTGAATGATGGGCATTGTCTTCAAGACTAATTTGTTGACTAAATGTCTTATTTACATTATTAAATTGCAGAGTCTTTGATAGTAGTTTTTTTTAATTATAATAATTCAATAATAATAGTGACAATAACAACAACACCAGTGACAGTTGCTCTCATTTATTTCATTTGGTCTTCACAACACTGCTATGGGGGTGCTCAGAGTCCTACCAACTAATGCCAAAAAGAGTGAAGCAACTTGCTCAAATTTACAGAACTAATCATCTACAGGGATAGAAATGAAAAGTTGACTCAAAAAGCTGAGCTGCTATACTGCATGGTCTCTCATTTAATGCTGCATTCTGCTCTTTTTATTTTTTAAGTATATTGAACCCTTGAGTCTGCTTTACAAAACACTCAGTCCTTCCTATTTCTGTTTTGGCCACATGTATGTAAATTCCAAATAGTTATTCAATCAGCAAGTATGAATAATTCAATAAGGCTTCTTTGTCCAGCAAGCACCTCCCCCCACAAAAGAAAAAATACACACACACACACACACACACACACTCACATGAAATACTCTTTAGCAGCTTCCTTCTCATTTTACCATTTAAGTAGGGGGAAGAAATCTAAATTTTTATATCCTTGCAGGAAGGACACCAGCTCAGGGATTTTAGAAAATGCATTTTTGGGGGTGCCTAGGTGGCTGATTTGGTTGACCTCCAACTCTTGATTTTGGCTCAGGTCATCTTCCCAGGGTTGTGGGATGGAGCCCTATGTAGGGCTCCATGCTCAGCATGGAGCCTAGTTAATGTTCTCTTTCCCTCAGCCCCTCTCCCCTGCTCATGTGCTCTCTCTCTTTCTCTCTCTCTCTCAAATCAAATCAAAACAAAACAAAACAAGTAAACAAAAAAACATTTAAAAATGCATTTTTTGTTTTGTACTGAAATCTTAAGGTCTCGCTTATTTCCATCTCCAAGCCTTATGTACCATGCAACAAAAAGGCTACTGATCTGCTCAGAGTTCAAAGCAGAGTTTCTAGCTATCTTTAACAAGTCTTGAAAGTTAATTTTTTGCTTGGTTAGAGAAAAAATGAAAACTTCTAAAATTTTGTAATTTCATTAACATTTCAAGGGACCAATCTGCTAGACTAAGTTTTTGAGTTTTACTGTAGGTCAGTAGGAGAAGAATGATAAGATAAAATGTCAGTGTTCTGGCCACCAACTCTAATCCGTCACCTTCACTCTTCATAAGGCTGCACCATGGGAGAGAGGAACTTAGAAATATTTAAATACATAAAAATGAATCACAGTTAATTGAAGATAATTGGGTGCTTTCAGACATAATGTTGGGAAGCTGCATATCCTTTGAGACTCCCAGCTTTTATAGATGTACCCTGACAAAAATATCTCAGGAGCAATGGAATTGAGTTTTTTGGGGAGACAGCTTGGTAACTGGGCCTGAGGCAGGATTCCTGGCTCAGTCTACCATGAGGCTGATAGATAAGTTCTTCATGTGTTCTCATGAACCCTGGTGAGCGAATGTAGAGTCTCTGAGAAGAACCATGGATAAGCAGAGGTCTGATTTGGAGGCAAATTAGACCTCTGACAATGGGGGACCCTCTGGACAGGTCTGGACCCTCTGGACAGGTCTAAGCACTCAGAAGTGACTACCACCTTCAACACACTCAAAAAGACAAATGGCACTTCAGTGGCCATAAGCCCACTACAGAGTAGAGCTGGGGCTCCCCTTTCCCCACATAGCCAGGTAAGGCTTACCCCTACATTCTTCGATGTTACCTTGGAGAGGAATGGAAGAAAGAAGAGTAAATATGAAAGAGTAATTCAAGAGACAGAGTTTCAGTAAAATAGCTCTTTAAATTATTGACTCTTGCTGGTCTATCAGCTTAGACCCAATTTGCTGTGGTTTGTTTCTTTTAATTTTTCTCCACTAATTGAATGAGTTGGAAGAACTGACTCAGAGTCTTTTATACCCTCTATCCTTAAACCCCTTCCGCATGGATTGTAGGTCCACTACAGTTACATGGTCAACTCACCCTGCCACTTTCCCAGATGGCTACATTATACTTTTTTTTTACCTTACACCCCCAGCAAACCTTCATGCCTCACCAAGTAACGTTGTGGTTTGCTTTCACTTCACTAAAGAGATAGAATCAGAAGAGAAGTCTGGACTTTGTTTGCCTCCTAATTGGTATGTATCATCATTTTTATGCTTGCCTCCCCATTCAAGTCTATTACTTAAACAGCAACCAGAGTAATGTTTTGAGCATATAAATCATGTTACTCCCCTAAGTGCCTTCCCACACTATTTAGGATACAATCCAAACTTGTCCTCAATGTTTACAATGCCATTTAAGATCTTGCCCCAGACAACCTATACAACTAAATCTCCTGTCTTTCTATCTTCTCCACTATATCCTAGGTGCTTTGTCTTTTTAATTCTTCCAAATAAATAAGCTTGCCAGGTATTTTAAACTTATTGTTCCTTCTATCTAGAGTGTGTTTTCTATTGAAGGATCACAATATTCATGTGACTTCTTCAGAGAAGACTTCCCTAACAATAATCTAAAATAACCCTGCCCACATCACTATTTCCTGTAATACCCTGTGTCATTTTCTTTTTAGCACATGTTATTGTCCTATTTCTGTCTTGCTAGCATGTAGAACAGCTAATGGCACATGCAAGTTGTCTTTATAAATATCTTTTTGAATGAAAACATAAATCAATGAATGTCTGATTAAAGGATTAACACAATGTAACACAACTATCTTATTACAAGTAAAAAAGAAATCAATTAAGATGATATAAATAATATCATTGCAGTAAATTCATTACATAAATATAATTTGTCATTTTAGTGGTTACTTGTACTGACTAGCTTAGATGTGACCCGGATGTGAGGAAAACACTGAGGTTTTCATCCTCATGTGGTTTAATTCCTATTTTACAGTCACAGAACTTACCATCCCCCAATCAGCCATTTTGTAATTATTCCCTCTTGTTCACATTTAGCTGGAACAATACTAATGTGTTTCCAGTAATAGAAAACTATTCCCAATTATCTGGTCAGTAATATCATCATCATCATATCCTTGTCTGCAAAGAGATAATTTATAAGAATAAGTGGAATTACCAGGTTTCACTTTACCATTGACCTCGCCAATCACAATGACTCCTTTTAGAATCCTATTTGAACAAAGGATAGAGGTTCTCCTTAAAGATAATCAGAAAGTAAACCACTTGGGTTTCTATTGATTTCAGACCAACCTACTAGAATCAGGGTTTTTTTGTTCCAACTGAATTTTGGCATATCAGCTTGCAGAAGAAGTCAGAGTTGATGAAATAATATGAAGAAAATAATAAGAGAGAAATCATATAATGTTCAAAGCTTTAAAGAGGTCTTCTGCAAGGTCACTAAAACTCAGGTGAATTCTAGTTGGGTCTCTTTTGTTCTATTTACCACAATGTTGAAAATTGAACTTGGCAGTTAGGAGCCCTTTTGCCTTCTGAACAACTGTGGCTTGAATCCATCCTGTATACAGAAAATAGTTAGAAAATATCTTCGATGCACATAATTCAAGTCTGGAAATGGTTTCGATGCCAAACAATTGTTTTTGAAAAGCCCTGTGTTCCAAATAACTGCAATTTAACTGTGCATTCAGTGCTCAGCAATGGCAAATAAATTGTAGATCTTTCTGTTTTACTTTAAATGTCATTATTCAGCCCAATTTTACTCACATTCACTGCAGCTTTAACAGTCTACATGATTCCTGTTCATGGATTAATGAGAGCTTTTTCTTTTTTTCCCAAGAGAATGCTATGTTGACTGTCTAAAGCTGTTTTTAAAAGCAAAAGGAAATGATAACATCTTTCAAATGCATATATGAATCACATCATTCATAATTGCAACATCAAAACTGAATCTTAGATATGATCCAATTTCAGCCTAGCATTTATACAGTTAATGCAGGCCAGTGATCTTTTTAGGAGGCCTGAGGTGTGGCATTAATTATGTATATTGCTTATACCTGTGGAAAATCAGCCTGCCCTTCTGGAGCTAATAAGAAAATTAAATGTTAAATTCAGACTGCATTGAGAGGGCTTTTTCAGTTATGCCTGCCATCTTTTGCCTAAGAGTGTTCCATATTCAGTCCTGCTCATTTTCATGCAGATTAGCATGTATTTTATGAGTCAGATTTAAAAAGAATGCTTTTTTGAAATCCTACAGCTGCCAGTCTATATTACAAAGTCAGAGGAAAGTGCTGTCCTGTTAACTATGGAAATACGACCTAAATTCCTTTGCAGAGAGACTGAGAAGAAGGGTCATGTTCTCCAGCCACACAAGAATAGTAGTTTCCAGGGGGGAAAGGGGAGGATTGTCCCTGCTGTTCTCGGAGTTAGTATTTCATATATAGATTTTCATTTTTCTTGTTGGTATTCATTTTGAGAAGAATACATATTTTCCTTGAGAAACAGTAGCATGTAGAAATTAAGAGGTTAGTTTCTGAATGTGGATATTGTGTGTAGCATTCCATCTGCTGTTCACCAGCTGTGTAAGCTTGTGAGTTCACTCGGTTTCTCTAGATCTCAGTTGGCTCATCTACAAGATGAGCTTGATAGAAAGATTAAATTGATTAGTACCTAGAAAGCAGGGAATAAGCACTAATAAACACTAGCCATTATTTTTATACATGTTTTGCTGAGTGATCGACTCAAGGTAATTTGCACTAAATTCAGTCACCGCTTGTAGTCTCTCATGCTTCTCTGGTATGCATTTTTCTTACGAGCAATTTCTCTGGTGTCCCAACAGGGCAAAAATCAATCTCTATATTATCTTTGGTTCTATGGAAAAATATATCCAACACATTGTACCAAAATTTGACTGTAGTACAATAGTATTTCCATAGAAGTTTGGATCAATGATTTATTTTAAGTTTATTTATTTATTTTGAGAGAGAGACAGACAGACAGAGAGTGAGCAGGGGAGGGCCAGAGAGAGAGGGAGAGAGAGAATCCCAAGCAGGCTCCACCCTCAGTGTGGAAACTAATGCAGGGCTTGAACTCATGAACTGTGAAATCCTAACCTGAGCTGAAACCAGGAATTAGACACTTAACTGACTGAGCCACCCAGGCGCCCCTGGATCAGTAATATTTCTTAACTGGACTTTTCAAATCTTGGTCTAATTATGAAAACTATATAATTTAAAAACTTTAGTTAAAAAAAAACTCAGTAAATAATAGACTTACTGATGGAAAACAGTAATTAGAAAAGAGCAAAATATCAAGACAAGCATATTTTCCTAAGGAACAAATGAGATATGTTAGTGAAAAGACCTTAACAGTGCAGGTAAGTTTATAAATCCATGGAAAAGATGTAGGAAATGTATATATCAAACTAAAATTGGTGATCACCTCTGGAAAGAATATGGAGATTTGATTTGGGGTGGTAGTCAAGGAGGACTTTATTCTTATCTGTATAATTTATCTTTTAATATGCATTTTTATGTAATTAAAATTCTTCAAATATATATATATAGGCAGGCAAGCAAGGGAGTGAGAAGACTTTCTAATGAGGAAAAGGGAGGGCTTTAGGCAAGCTCTGATTGGATGTTGCTGATATGGGGGAACCTGGAGATAGGTGAATTAGGAACAAGGTGTCCTATGTGATTGGTTTACAGAGAGTATTTGGCTTTCTCTGCTGGTCACTAGTTGCAAGCAGGGCCAAAAAGAAGGAACTTGGTGGTCACTGGCCAAGTCCTAACCAATCTGGGCTGAGTACTTCAGTGGCAGTGCTTGGCCTCCTGAACTAGTTACTGCAGAAGTTATGGTTTTGCTTCCTGAGCTGGTTGCTGCAAAGATTGTCAGTTTTATTTTCATAAATGGTCAAACGATTGCCCATTTGTGTGTTCAGTTTCTCAGAGCCAAGACTAAAACCCAGGTTTTATGACCCTAGAGTAGCCACATTCTTAAATAAAATCAGTTGTAAACTTCGTCCCAGTTAGTAAAATTAAATTGACTATCCCTTGTTTATTGATGATACATGTTTGTCATTCTTAAAGGCAAGTCTGAAAGCTGCATCAATATTACCTGACAACTTGTTAGAAATGCAAATGTTTGGGTGCTATTCCAGACCTGAATCAGAATGTGATTTTGAGATATATTATACTTTTCGAATCACAGATGTGGGTACCAAATTAAATTAAAAATAGAGCTGAGATGACTGGGCTTTATACAAATTATTTTCTGGCTTAAAGAATCACTGTTATAAATTTCTACAAAAAGCATGAAGAAGAAAGAGTATTGTATGACTGTGTTTTTGTTTTATTTATTTATTTATTTATTTATTTATTTTATTTTTAAAAATTTTTTTTCAACGTTTTTTATTGATTTTTGGGACAGAGAGAGACAGAGCATGAACGGGGGAGGGGCAGAGAGAGAGGGAGACACAGAATTGGAAACAGGCTCCAGGCTCCGAGCCATCAGCCCAGAGCCTGACGCGGGGCTTGAACTCACGGACCGCGAGATCGTGACCTGGCTGAAGTCGGACGCTTAACCGACTGCGCCACCCAGGCGCCCCTGTGTTTTTGTTTTAACATGATACATCTTCACTCATAGTCTTTTTACACTTTTTAAGTTACTCAACAATATTAGTGGGTGGTAGAAATATGAGTGGAAACTGCAATTTTGGTATCCATTTTTTTAAAGATGAGCATTTAGCTACATTTCTTTAGCTACAAATTATGCTACATTTGTATAGCCAAAAATTATGCCATATGAATAAATCTCAAGGGACTAATGCAAAGCGTATTTCTACCTGCCATGCCTATAGAAACATAAATAAAATTGATCAAGGTTGAAACTTTATATGGGGTCCTTTATGCCCTGGATTTTACATGATCCAGATGATTTTAACAAGAACCTTGCCTTGATAACATTCTTGCTTCTAGCAGAGAAACTTGTTTGTCCTTTAATACTTCCCCTTGGTCTGGATACAGATGATGGAACTAATCTCAACTAATCCATTTCCTCCAACACATCCCTCACTTCATTACAAGTTGGTGCTATTTGACCATTTATCTATTCATTGTTTTGCAAATACTTTATTTTTTATCTGCAGTGTCCCACAGATGTCTTAAACTCAGTTGAGACAAAGAAATATTAAAGTGAAATAAAATCTGTTAATCTGTGAGTTCCAAGTAATTACCACAAACCATTATTATCACAGCAGAAGTTTCAAGTGGAACTAATAACACTTGGAGCCACTTTGACATGGAAATTGCTATAGATCTGAAATCTTTTTCTGATCAAAATCAACAGGATTTTTAATCAAAATCCCTAATTCTTTCTTTTTTCTAAAAGGAAAAAAAAGTGTTTAGAATGTATTCTAAATAACATGACATATATTGAAACTCTGATAATATCAGGATACCAAATAAAACGTAAAAATTTTGCTTTCAGGAGAGTGAAATGACTGGATCCATGTGGAACATGTGTTCAGCAACTGAGTTGCTGTAAATATGTAAATACAGCTTTTCATTTCTTAAGTTCAAGGAAACAAGATGACTACCATTGAAACTTTTAGTATTTTTTCTAAAGTAGTCAATTTAAGTAAAATGAATGTTAAGTCTTTCATTATTGTAATCATTTTTAATTAGACATCAGTAAATTTGAATGATAGCTTTGTATAGTTGAATTACATAAATTGTATAATCATAGATAATGACTATACATGCAATTTTTTTAAGGTCAAGCTCTGTGGCAATATATAGAAGTGTCTGTATGATTTTGTGAGATGGATGAAAACAAAGTATATAACCTATCTTTTCTAATCCAGTTTTTAAAGATTGAGGTTTTAAAAAAATCACCTCCTAATAAATTTCAAATGACTTAGGAGGTGAATTTTCTTTTATGTTTCTTCTCCCAAATTTTGTCAGAATTTAAAGGAATTTATATAATTTTTATTAAAAACAAAACAAAGCAAAAACAGATTATATGCTGGTTTAGAGATTAGTTTTCACTTCTTACAATCAATTAATTCAGACTAAACCATTTTCCATGAAATGATTTTTATATATAATTGTCAAATTTCCATTTGAACTGTGATTCCCTGATGTTTTGAGTGTAGGTGCATTGATATTAAGATTAATTTAAATTTCAGCAGAACCTGATCAATTTCAACCTAGTCTAGGATATTTGTATGAAATTGATGGCTCTTAAATGCAGGCAGCATACGAGAATCACCTAAGAACATTCAAAATATGATATTTGCTGGCCTTCATTCCCCAGCTACTGATTTAATTATTCCAGGTATTGTTCTGAAATTGGAATTTTTAAAAAATCTCCCAGGTAATTCTAGCCAGAGTTGGCAACCATTGTCCTAATGCAGTGGGTTTCAGATTTTAGCTGCATCAGAATCACTTAGAGGGCTTATTAAAATACAGATTGCTGGGTTCCGTCCCTGGAGCTCCACTTTCAATAAGTCCAGATAGGCTGGAAAATTTGCATTTCTAATACAAATATTAGACTTGCTGGTATAAGAACCACAGCTTGAGAATTATAGATCAGGAATGTGGTTAGAGATGTTAACCTACTCAGGTATCTGAAATAATTTAAAGTGTGATCACTTTTCTAAATAAAAGGTGAGCAAACTACAGCTTAACACTGGCGGCTTGTTTTTATAAATAAGGTTTATTGGAGCACAATCATTCCCATTCATTTACATACTATTTTTGTTTGTTTTCACTGCTGCAAGGACAGAGTTGAGTATTTGCATGGCAACCATATGTCCCACAAGCCTAAAATATTTATTATCTGGTCCTTTTAGAAAGTTTCCTAATTGTTGCTCTACAGTTGTAAATGATAGTGTAAGAAAAAAGTTGCCTAATCACTGCTCTAAATCATTTTAAATGATAATATAAACCACATAGCCTACACAGCAAAACAGCAGTAGCCATAAAAACTTCAAGAAAACAAGAATCCGGAGTGTTAATGCAACACCTTAAGTCTAAGCTTTAGACCTTCATAACCAATTGCCTTTATGGCCATTTCTTATGGGATGTCTCAAACACAGCTAACATTCAACATGTCCCATACTAAACCAGTGGTCTCTCCCCCCCCCACCCCATAAACCTACTCCAAGTTCTTCTCACAAACAGTACCACCATCTAGCCAGTTGTGCAATCCAGAACACAAAGGATCAATCTTGGCACATCCCTCTCCCCCACCATCCAACTGTGTGGGTTATACGTCTTTATCTCCATACACTTTTCTCAATCTTTATCATTACCACCAGCAATAGAGGTGCCCATCACTTCTATTTTAGACTACAAAATTAGCTTTTAAACCAGACTTTCTGCATTCATGTTGATTGCCCTCCAATCCATTCTCTGCATCCCTCAGCATAAATTTAAAATTGGAACCGTTTACTTAAAACACTTCAGTGGCTTTCCATGGTCTAAGTGCCTGCAGTGTGTTTGGGCCCTTATCTTTCCCATCTTCCTACCCCACACTCTACCCTCGTGACATGCCAATCTACTCTTAATTCCTTTCACTCCTCTACTTCCTTTCACCCAAAGTCTTGCACATTTCATTTCCTCTGCTTGAAATGTTCCTTCTTGTCCTTTTCATCTTAGTAACTCTTACTCATTTTTTAAATATCTACTTAAGTCTCATTCCTTCAGGAAGTGAAGGAGGTTTTTATGATCTTTATGATTACTATTACTCTACCATAAACTCATATTTTAATTCACCTTTAGCCTTTGCCATAACTGCCCTTTAGATATGTTTAAATAATTATTTGATATATATATCTTCCCTACAAAACTGTGATCTTAATGGGAGCAGGAGCTTTGTATTTTATATTCTTTCCTAGCATTGCATCTATAGTACCTTACAAGTGCCTGACACATAGCATATGTTTGCAAGTTATTTTTGAATAAAATAATGAGTCAAAAGATAAACATGTGCCAAGAACTTATTTATGCTAACATATGTACAAACTGATCTCTCCAATTTAAAGTCCTCAGTTCAAGTTGGATTCAAAGTAAATAGGCAACAAAGGGGGGAAGTTGGGGGGGGAGCATCAAACTCATATTGTAAAAATATGTTTATAATTATTTAAAATTATACTTCTAAGACTTTGTTTAAAGAAAAGCTGTCATGCTCTCTAAGACATTTTTAAACATAAGAAAATAGGTTAAGTGAATAGAGCAGAAAGCAAAATATTTATGTGAGAAAAATGTAAAATGTATATAAATATGACTAGAAGGAAGTAAAATGCTAGCAAAAATTGTATTTGATCTGACAGATGCTACTGCATAGATAAATGTTGAAGACATTGTGCTAAGTGAAATAAGCCAGTTGTAAAAGATAAATATAATTTGTGATTCCAATTCTATGAAATACGTAGAGGAGTCAAATTTATATAGATAAAGTAGAATGGTAGTTTCTGTTGGCTGGGACTGAGGAGAATGGGGTATTCTTGTTTTATAGAACTTCCGTGTTGCCAGAGTTCTGGAGGTGCTTGCATAATAATGTTAGTATACTTAATACGGCTGAATAGTACACTCAAAAATGGTTAAGATAGTACATTTTACATTGTATGTATTTTATTACAATTAAAAAAAGAAACTGCATTCAATGATGAAATTACTGTTACTCATGTTTAATCATATGATCAGTTCATTTTTCCATTTAGTGTAAGAAAAGATATATATTAAAGTTTCTTGAAATGAATTAAGAGGCAAAGATACATCTGAGGTATATGTGTATTCTTAGTTACTCAGAAGAGTTTTAGCAATTGTAGGAGTATAAATACATATTTGATGGATAGGGGTCCTGGCTGGCTCAGTTGGAAGAGCATGTGACTCTTGATCTCAGGGTCATGAGTTCAAGCCCCATGTTGGGTGTAGAGATTGCTTAAATAAATAAATAAACAAATCTTAAAGATATACCTATTTGAGGAATAAAAATGTAGATAAGTCCTAAAGTTCTGATTATTAAATGTGTGGAAGTACCTAGATTTGTCCCTAGGGCTATCATTTAAAAGTATGTAATTACAGAGATAACTTATTCTAAGTAGGTATTTCCTTCTAATTTAGACAGTAGTTTCTAGAGAAATGGCCTATAAGGAAAAAATCTTCTCTATTGATAATTCCTTATATGAAGCTTTGGAAGATTATTGCCAGTCATGGATATCAAATTTCCAAATATTACTGTGTCACCTAAAGAATATATTTCCAATACAAAGTTCACAGTTAAATCAAGTTGAACCTATATAACTGAAGAATGATATACACAATTCCAGAGAATAGATAGGTATAGATATATGGATAGATATAGATATAGATATAGATATAGATATAGATATAGATGATATAGAAATAGATATAGATATATGTAATATTTGACAAGCTCTTGAATTATCAGGATATTAGACTACAGTCCAAAACAGAAAGTTACTAAGTGTATTATTTTGTGGTTTAGAAATATGCCCTTTGATGAAACCCAGCCGAAAAACTGTCATTTCCCAGGAGAAGGGGACAGAGAGGTTATTTAAAAAAATAATAGCTGAGAATTTCCTAAACCCGGGGAAAGAACTAGACATATAAGTCCACAAAGCTAATCAATTGCCTTACTACCTCAATGCAAAAAGACTTTTTCCAAGACATACTATAATGAAGCTGTAAAAAGTCAATGATAAAGAGAGAAAATAACCTACTAAGAAACTCACATTAGACTATCAGCAGATTTCTCAGCAGAAACTATAGGCTAGCAGAGAGCACCAGGACATATTCCAAGAATTGAAAGATGAAAATTGCCAACCAAGAATATACTGTCCAGCAAATTATCCTTCAGATGTGAAAGAAAAATAAAAGTTTTCCCAGAAAACAGAAGCTGAGTTAGTTTCCCACCACTAAACCTGCCTCACAAAAAATGTTGAAAGGAGTTCCTCTAACTGAAATGAAAAGACATAAGTACACTGAATTTTGAGTAAGATAATACTCAGGAATCAGGAAATGACAACTCATTTTTAGAATAGAGTGGTAAACAATTATAGCATAAAGATTAAAAGGAAAATTATTATGAATAACTAAAGCTACTATAATTTTGTTAACACAGCATAAAAAGGAATAATTTTTTATGACAATAAAAATATAAAAGGGAAGGAGAAAAATGATGGAACCTGTATAGGCAAATGAAGATAAGTTGCTATCAACAGAAAGTGACTATTTTATTTATGAGGTGTTTTATACAAACCTCATGGTAACCACAAAAGAAAACCTAAAAACACAAAACATTTAAAAAGGGGAAATTGAGGAAATCATCATAGAAAACCACCAACCTACAAGGGTAAATAGAAATGCAAAGTAAAAGAAAATGCAAAACAACCAGAAAACAAGAGATAAAATAGCTGTAGTAAGTTCTCATATATCAATAATCACTCCAAGTGTAAATAAATTGAACTCACCAATCAAAAGGCACAGAGTGGCTGGATGGTTTAAAAAACAAGATGTAACTATATGCTGCCTTCAGCAGATTCATCTCAGTTCCAAAGACAAACATACACTCAAAGTGAAGGGTGGAAGAAACTATTCCAAGCAAATGGTTATCAAAACCACCACCACCACCACCACCACCACCACCACCACCACCACCACCACACACACACACCCCAAAACCAAAAAAAAAAAACACACACACAAAACAGGATTACTCATACTTAGCAAAATAGACTTGAGGCTGAAAATAGTAACAAGAGACAAAGAAGGTCATATATAATGATAAAGGGGATCAATATATCAAGATGATACAATAATCACAAATATATTCACTCCCAACATCCACACACTGAAAAACTGACATTTAAATTCACCTCTACCAAAATGTCTGCTATAAGACTATCTTCCCTGTATTGAAGGAGTACATACAAAAGAAATGGAGGAAGTCAATTTGTGAGAAAACATAAGTCTTTTAACAGGATATTTTTTAAGTCTCAAAGAAAAAAAAAAAAAACAGGAGAGGAGGAGTGTAGTAAGTTCTCATATATAAATAATCATCCTAATGTGAATAAATTGAACTTACCAATAAATTTTGGAAAGAATTTCCAGCTCACTGAGAAATAATGTTTTAAAAATTAAATATTATACCCCTTGAATATATGCAATTATTTTGTGCAATGCAAGGCTGTACAATTCTATTTACTGGAAATTGATGGTTACATCACTTTCTTTCAGGGGAATATAAGGGATTTCTACAAAGTTGTCTTGAGGTGAAAGTCCCAGAAATTACTTTTCTGAATGTAGGATAAAATAATCATTTTTCATTTCTGGAACTACTGGGGGATGAATAAACTGAAAAATCAACTCATGATCTAGAAGTAAATTTGAGGGAGACAGAATAATTACTGTTTTTGATTAATGAGAGTCAGGTGTCAAATATAGGAAAGTTTCCAATTCTGTGTATTATTCATGGCGAATTTGGACTATGGAAGAAAATTTGCACAGCCAAAAAAAATATTTCAACTTGATAGTCTCTGTGAAGACTGTGTTTAACTTTAGAAAGTTCATAAATAGTTCAGTTTGAAGTTACCCAGTAGAGATGAATTGAGGGAGACAGGCAGGAGGCGGTAAGCAAGTCTTCAGTATCTCAGGGTTATTTTGAAGACTCCACTGAGAACTCCAGGGATACAAAGATTTATTTTTCCCTGGGTGGTATAGAGCTCTAGATAGTTGTCAACACCCCAAATATGTTTTAACCTCTCTCATTTGACAGAAAATTAGAAAATGACCCTTGTCTGAGGCAACATCTTCATTCATTGAGCTTTTACACAATGCTAGGCAGCAGAGTTATTAAGATGGTCTCTAGGGAGTTTACTGGCTAACAGAGGAGGGAGGGAAGGATAACTAATTGCAATCTTGATATTCATAATCACAAAAAAGAATTGGAAAAGACTGAACATCAGGAGAAAACTTTTGAAGCACTTGTTAGAAAATAGATTCATTTTGCTTTGTTTTCAGATTTATTCAGGTCCATTTAAGAGAGATATTTATGATTTGAATATTTATGTCTTTTTTTCTCAAAGAGATCCTTTTGAAAGCTTTATCTCTTACTGATTATTTATCTGCACTATAACTCTTCTTCCTGGAACTCGGATCTGAAAATGAAAATTTATTTATTTCCTTCCTCTCCTTTTGTCCTTACATTTGTATCCAAACCTTCTCTGGTTTTCATGCATGCTATTCCTTTGCTTCAGTACTTACTGCCATAAACAGTGAACAATTCCAGGGGACTCATAAGTAGTCCCTCCTTTCTCTGACTTGTTCTCTATTTACTGCAGATTCATCATTCTTAAAGTACCACTTTAATTTTTTTTTTCAATTTTCTGCTTAATAATTTTTTTTCTTCCCTTATTTTTTGAGTCTTTCAGAAAATGGTTCCAACTCAGCTTTCTAAGGATTATGTCTTAGTTCAGACATCATTACTCACCTTTAAGGACAACCACTGTCTTCATTTGTGCAATTATGGATTAGGTATATCTACTTAATGAACTCCATATGAATAGAATCATAAAAGTTGTCTAGCTTGTTAAGAATTATATGTATGAGATTTATCTCTGTTGGTGTATAATTATGTTTTGTTAATTTGTTTTATATTGTATTCCATTAAACAATTTATTTACCCATTTTTCTTTTAATGGAAAATTTGGAATGTTACATTTTTCCTGAAATTTTTGAATGAATTAAGATGGGCATTTTAGGCCAATTAATACAATATTAACATACTTGAACATATCAATAGCTTTAAATTGATTCTAACATATATTCAGAAAAGTCACTAAATTAGGCAGAGAAGAATAATTAGGAAAAAAAAAGTGATATCAACATTTTGCTGGGACAAGGCATTAGCATTTTAATACAAAGTATCAATCTGCCTTGTTTTTATTAGGGGGAATCCAGTCACCCTTAATTTATACAAAATTACTGAGTTCTACTCATCTCAATTTGCAGCTACATATTACTGTTCTTTGCTTGAAATACTCCCTTTACACATCAGTGGTTGCACCAGTAGAAATTAACTAATAAGTTAAAGTGTCCTCACATTTGTTTTGAGGAATGCATTTGTTTCCTCAGATTAAGTTCAATGTGAGTTTAGCATTATATGAAATATATAGACAGGGTTTGGGAAACACTTCAGTTGAGCTGCTTATTTAACAGCCTTGAAAACTCCTGTGCTTATAAGATTTAAGTAAAGTGATTTACAATATTAATAAGAAAAAGGCCTGAGAAGTTAAATAGCTGTATTATACAGATTTGGGGTCTTGTTTGGATAGTCTTTCAGAGAATTGGGTGTAGCAATAAAGTAAGTCAATTTCAGTCCAGGTTTCTCACTGCCAATTTTATGTATGAGAAAAGGAATTGCAATGTCAAATGAAACTACTTAATCAATACTTCTTGTTTGGATTATTCATTGAAAGTATGGTTTACTTAGTGCTTGTGATATTATATTATAAGTGGAACATAAATGCTCAAAACATGCTTGCTGAATTAATGTAAAAGATGGTTAAGTTGAGATGTAAGGAGTTTTTCATATGGAAATGGCCAGTAAATATATTTTATAGTTAAATGAAACATTTTGAGACAGAATACTTTGTTAAGAAACAACTAATGATGTTGATCTATATCTACTGAATTCTAAAGCAATGTAATGCTGAGGGCAGAGCAAATGGTGCTTAGGAAATTTCAGATTGCTGCTAATTCTAAGAAAACATACAACCCTTTTTCAACAGTAGCCCTCCAGAAGGAACTTTTAAATATATGATTAGATTACCCTCCCTGTGATTTTGCCTTACAAATGTCTAACTAACAGTAATAAAATAATCATGGATTTGGAACTCCATCCATTCTATTTGACTGTAATAATATACCATGGAAGCCCATTGTGTGTGGTGACTGAATGCCATGCTAAGAATTACAGTCAAACCTGTATTTTTTGGAATGGAATGTGGAGGGAGTCAGGTGATCTTTAGAAAAATAGAGTTTAAATGGAAATCACTGTTGTGGTACTGATGGCTGCCACAGCTGAACTTAAAATTGGCATTTTAGTAGAAACATTATAGGCTGGGACTCAGGGTTTGCTAGTTATTTCTAATTGCCATAGTTCTTTGTAATTTCTTTTCAATAGACATTTTCCTTATGTTCAAGGTATAAAATAAGAATTATACCTTGAAGTTTTGACCAAAAGTTTTACAATATAAATAGTATCATAAGTTACTCCCTTTTTTTTTTTACACTTTTTTCCATTTAACTTATTTTCTGGATTATAGAACTTCAGATTAAGAAATGGGAAGCTGTCTATAGAGTACTTTTGCATGTGTTTGTATGTGTGTTTGTTTTGCTTTTGTTTGCGTTTTAAATGAAAGAACTTCTATAGTAAATGATCAAATTTAGGGTTCAGAGTTAGGAATAATTTTGTCACTTTAATTTGGTAATACACTGCTCTCAGTAAGGAAGAAACCTGCTTTTCATTAAATTTACTTAAGAGGTATAAAGATAGGGGTGCTTGTGTGGCTCAGTGTCGGACTCTTGATTTTGGCTTAGGTCATGATCTCACAGTTCGTGAGATCAAGCCCCACTTCGGGCTCTGCACTGAGAGCACGGAGCCTGCTTGAGATTCTCTCTCTCCCTCTCTCTCTGCCCACCCCCTGCTCTTTCTCTCTCTTAAAATAAATAAATAAAACTTAAAAAAAAAGAGGTATAAAGATATAATAGTTACAAGAAAATGCTACAATCAAAACTACTTCAATGTAACCAAATCATATATCCATATACCTTTCCTTTTTTCTGGAGCATCACACAAGTCCTCTTCCCCCCTACTCCCTTAATAAGAAAAAAAAAAACACCAGCAAACAAATATTATAAAGTTTTAGACTTATATTTTGAAATATTCTCACATGTTCAAACATTTGATGAATTAAATCATATAACTTTCAAAGGAACATTTCAAATAACATTTTCTTTCATTATATTTAGTGCCCTATTTTACTTGATAAATCTTAAGAGATTTTCCTATGGACAATTTACATATTCCTAATTGTAAAAAAGCATTTTCAAACTGGTTTTCCATTGTAACTTCCAACAGGAGATGAGAATTTATTTTACACAGCATACTACTCAAAATTCTGCAATATGTCATCCTGCTGCAGTTATTTTTGATATTGCACAAATTCACCTAATTTGAGTCAACAACTTCTGTTTATTCTGATTACCAAGTTTGATGTTAAAATTTTCTGTAACCATAACGTGTCAGTTACTCCTCAGCTTTCCTTTTTATCTTTGTGCCCCTCAGAGATTAAAATACACTATCACCATATCACTTTCAATTTACTCATAGAAGATAGTTAATATATTTCTTTTTAGATTTCTCCTTTCAGAATTTCAGAAAGTCCACTCAGTTTTATACCTAGAAGGTAGATGCTAATAATCACTATTATTCCCTATCAAGGGAAGCCATGTGCTAGAGTTGAGGGATGCATCTCCTTTACTGTCATGTTCATACTCCTTGTGTTTCAGATAAGAATACTCATTTCCATGTATTTTAACCCACTGGTAATTCTTTCTATCTAGAATGCTCCATACCCCATACCCATATGATTTTCCTCTTCTGATTTTGGGTAGCTCCTCCAATTATACCTAATCAGGAAGGCTTTCTTCCAACACACAAACTAGAGTAGCACTAAAAGTCATTTTTTGTCCTGTTACTTCCATTCAATTCCTAATAACTATACAGACCTCCATTAATTATGTACAGATTTACTAGCTTGACTCCTCACTTCATCCAATCCAATTCTTCTACCCCTGCACCATGCACACACTGGAATATATGCTCCATAAGAGGAGAAATCTTGCTCTGTTTTTCACCAACTCTGTCACTGGTGTTTAAAGTAATGCCTAATGTTTAAAGGTACTAAATAAATATTTTAATTAATTCATAAATAAATGAAATGAATCAACTGAGGAGTATCCATAGATGAGGCTATAGAGGTAGGTGCAGCCTGATCTAAATAATATCTCTTAAACAAAAGTCATTGTGTCATTGTGTTTGAAATATATTGTAGAAAGGATCAACCACCAATAAAGCATTTTATGGAGAGAGTGACCTACCTAATCAATAAGTTTTCATTTAACAATATGTATTTGCTTCTTAAGGCAGCTTCTAAAATAGTGGCATGCTTTTTTTTTCAGTTCTCTTTTTATATTTGCTTTTTAATATCTGTTCTCCCTCTAAATTAATTTTAAGATCCATGAATGAAGGTATTCCGAGCTTGACATTTTTATCTATGATAATTCCTTCTGCAGAGTAAGGGTTACTGAACAATTCTTGGGATTAGGTTACTGAGAATTCCTGCATGCATTCAATAAATATTTATTGCACACCTATTTATAAAAATGCCTATAGAAGATGAAATAGGAGATATAGATATTAATGACTGTTGCCCTCAACATGTGTAATAAAGAGATTATAACTAATATCGAAAGGACCCATTTAGAAATAGATATCATATGAGTTTAAAGATAGAAATGTTATAGTCAAAGTTTAAAAAATGGCTACAAGAACTCATAAAAAAAGTCTAGGGGAGTATAAAATATCTTTTGTTTTTATGGCCAACATCATCATTCTTGTGTTGTTTTTCTCTTGAAAATTCTGAGTGAAAACTGAAAAGATTTCCATCAGTCACTCAGACATATAGAGTAGACTATTAGTTGTGCCCCATGTTTATATAAAATATCTGAATTAATTAATAATTTAGAAAAAGGAATAGGTTTGTACATGGTTTATCACCTGTAGTCCACATCCTAAAATCTTGAAAGATGATCTCCCTGACCCTCTCAACATGGGAATAGATTTGGGTTCCCAGAAAACCATTGGTCAATAATTATGGTTGAGTTGAGAGCCAAAAAGCATCTTTTCTTAGTATATCTGAGCCAAAGTCATTATCACATTACAAAATGAAAATTATCCTAAAGGATGTCACTACAATTAATTTTAAGGACATGGTAGAAATTATCTTTCTCTCAATTACAATCTCATTTACATAGTACCAAGTGTAGAAGTGCATGTTGTTGCCATCTGAATCTTCACGAGTTGCTAATTTTCAAGAGACAAAGATTTTTAATTAAGCATTTAATTTGGTTATATTTTCTCTCAGAAAATCTATTATACCTATTCCTGAATTATTCCTAATACTTGCCCTAGTTTGCAATGTACATTTATAAATAATTTGAATTTACTCTCAAGTAATACTCTGCCACTTCATAGATGGTACAGCTGCCTTATAACACAATGCTCCCTATTCCTCCCTCCCATCTCATAACATTGCTGTCATTGGTTTCACTTATCCATAAGCTGTAATCACCTAATAAAATGTTGCTTTGAATATTTTGGACACTTCTTATTAGATCATCTGAGAATCAGAAAAATTAGAAGGTTTACTTTACCTTCACTGTGCTCATTCTCTAAGACTCTTCCTTTCTTATATAGATCTAAGTTCCTGACCTATATCATTTTATTTCTCTTGGAAAAAAACTTCAGTTAACATTTCTTGCAAATCAGGTTTACTGGTAACAAAATCCCTTACTTTTGTTTTTGATTTATTTTGAGAAAGTCTATATTTTTTCTTTACTTTTGAAGGATAATTTTTCTGCATACAGAATTCTAGTTATGTTTTATTTGTTTTATTTTCAACCCTTCAAATATGTCACTCTGTTGCATGATTTTTGAAGAAAATCTTTATCTAATTCTTACCTTCTCTATAGGTAGGTATTTTTTATTCTCTGGCCTCATTCAAGATTGTCTCTCTATCTCTCTCTCTTTTTTTTCCTGCATTTTGACTATGATATGCCTGTGTGTACATATTTTGATGTTTATCCTGCTTAGTTTTCTCTGAGCTTCCTATATCTCTGATTTGGCATCTGCCATTAAACTTTGATGCTTTTAGTTATTAATTCAAGTACTTCTTCTCCTTTCTCTCCTTCTTCTACTGGTATTCCTAATATGCGTATGTCACATTATTTGTAAGTATCCCACAGTCCCTGGATGTTCTGTTAATTTTCTTTTGTTTTTGCATTTCAGGTTGGGATGTTTCTCTTGACATATATTCAAGTTCACTGTTTCTTTCCTCAGTTTTGTCCAGTCTATTATTAAGCCCATCAAAGGCATTCATCATTTCTGTTATGTTTTTAATTTCTAACATTTCCTTTCTGTTATTTTTTAGTTTGCATCTCTTCACTTATATTACTCATCTATTTTGCATGTTACCCACATTTTTTATCTACACCCTCAACATACTAACTACAGTGATTTAAAATTTCATTCATGATAATCACAAAATCTCTGCCATAATGAGTCTGGTTTTGATATTTGCTTTGTCTCTTCAAATCATGTTTTATCCCCACCTTTTAGCAAGCCTTTTGTTTTTTATTGAAATCTGGATGTGATAACAATAGTAGGAACTGAAGTAAAAGGGCTTTACCTATGTGTTTTTATTAACCAGCTAGGAATTACACTGTGTTTAAAATTTTTTTAAACTTTTATTTATTTTTGAGAGAAAGAGAGCACAAGCAGGGGCAGAGCAGAGAAAGGGGGAGACACAGAATCTGAAGCAGGCTCTAGGCTATGATTTGCCAGCACAGAGCCCAACATAGGGCTCAAACTTGTGAACCACAAGATCATGATCTGAGCCGAAGTTGGGTGCTTAACCCAGGTGTCCCAAAGGCTGTGTTTAATGTTTGCCATAGCTGGAGGTATCAGAGGCTTCATTTTCTAATATCTCTATTTTTGTCTCTCTTTTTTTTCTTTGGACTTCCCTTAACATTTCTTCTTAAATAGAATCTGTAACTTGCAGCTCTCATAGATGCATTTCATGTTATTATATCATAACCCTGTTGAAGTGATGATAGGTATTAAGGAGGAAAATCATTCTATAAATGTATGATCAGATCTCTCTTTTTTTAATAAACATTTAAAAATTTTTAATTTATGAAATATATTGCAGTATGGTTGTATGTTTCAATATGCATAGAAAAATACCTGGAAGAATACATATTAAATTGTTAACAGGTTACTATGGGGGTATAGAATTAGAGAAGGGTGAGAGGAGAGCTGTTACTTTTAAATTCATATGCTTCTGTTATGTTTAAAATTTTACAATGAGAATTTATTACTTTTATAATAATCAAAACCAGATCTGGCTGTTTTTAATGATTCAGAGTACCTAGGTGTGAACCTTCAAAAGAGTTTCTTAGCCCCTTACCCCTCCCACCCCTGCCCCATGTAAGACAGAAAGAACAGGGGGTCTTGAGCTGTTTAACTGCTCTTCTGATAGATCACAGGAGGCTCTGGCAAAGTATTTTCCCTTAGGGGCAGGCCCTAACCACAGAATGATCTGGGCATATTTCAAAACTGATACTGTTTCCTAAACATATTTTAGAATTTTTTTAATGCTTATTTAATTTTGAGAGAGAGAGAGAGAGAGAGAGAGAGAGAGAGAGAGAGAGAGACAGCGTGAACAGAAGAGGGGCAGAGAGAGAGGGAGACTCAGAATCTGAAGCACGCTTCAAGATCTGAGCTATGAGCACAGAGCCCGATGCAGGGCTTGAACTCACGAACCGTGAGATCATGACCTGAGCTGAAATTGGACACTTAACCAACTGAGCTACCCAGGCTCCCCAATTAAGCACATTTTAGAATGGTTATTTTCTCTTCCCCCTGCCCAAAGCATGAGAGGATTTTTCTGTGATCTTTACTATGGGAACCTGGTGAGGCACTTGGAAGTAAAATTCACCAAAGTATGGAATCACTCCCCAAGACAGGGCCCCTAGATTTTACAAATGAAGCTACTTTACACTCAATCTCCAGCAACTCATCAGTTACTCTTTTAATGTTCCTACCAGTGGCTTTGGGTAGGAGTAAGTTGTGATTGTCTGTATCCTGTGTCTCCAGTGTTGTTGGGTTGACCGTTTGCCCTGTGACCTCAATTCTGTAGTCCATCTAAGAAGAGTTTGTTGGGGCGCCTGGGTGGCGCAGTCGGTTAAGCGGCCGACTTCAGCCAGGTCACGATCTCGCGTCTGTGAGTTCGAGCCCCGCGTCGGGCTCTGTGCTGACAGCTCGGAGCCTGGAGCCTGTTTCCAATTCTGTGTCTCCCTCTCTCTCTGCCCCTCCCCCGTTCATGCTCTGTGTCTCTCTGTCCCAAAAATAAATAAAAAACATTGAAAAAAAAAAAAAAATTTTAAGAAGAGTTTGTTTTTTTTTTCCTTACTGTTTAAGTGGGAGTGACAACTTCCAAACATTTTATAAGGTAAAATGGAAACTGGCCAACTATTTTATATTATTTTTTTATATTTTTAATGTATCTCAAATATTAGTGTTTGCTTTATTACTTATATTTTTGTATATTCTTTGTACTGAGAGAAAGAAACAGAACTGAATTTTTTCTTTTATCCTAAACATTATTTTTCCTTACTATGAAAATCTGTTGTCATGCACGTTTTAATGCTGAGACAGCAGTATGAAAAGGGGGTGACAGGCAACTCTTTATCATTTGTTGAAAATATGAACTAGCAGATGGCATTTCCTCTTTTCTACATTTCATCATTCAGCAGAAAACAATTAAAAGCAAATGAGTTTAAATAGTTGGCATGCTCATTTCTGTGATAGTTATTTTTATGAGAACCAGAGCTTGTTGTAACATATTTAAAATACCATTTAATATTCATTTGGCATTCTAGTTAAGTCTGGTGTTTTCGTTTCACAAAATTATGAAAATAGCCTCCTGTTGATCTTCAATAGTTTTAGAAACGTAGTCAATGTATATAATATCACTTTGGAGCTTAATACCCACAGAATAAAATATATAGCTTGAAAACATCTTGGGTCAAGAGGTACATAGTGAAGGAATGCTTGAAGGCCCAATTTCTCAGTTCTAGAAAGGGGTCTTAGTAATATGTTTACCTAGTCACAAGTTTGTTTGAATTTCTAAAATGGGATATTTTGACCATAATCAATTTGGACAACTGTCCTATACCACTTTTATTCCTATCACTCTCTCCTTGTTTCCTACAGAATACCAGTGGACTAACAAAAGGTATTTTGTAGGTTTGTCTAAAGGGTAATTGAGTTGGGATATTTTTAGATTGAGTTTAGAAAGATATATTTGTGTAGTGTGCACTCACTCTGGCACATATCTAAGTAATTGCTAGCAATCTCATTTGTCAAGGGCATCCAGGAATATTCTTATCATGATAAGAATATTCTGGCCAGAGTCTTTGTGTGTCCTATAGCACCCAGGACTGGAAACATGAAAGGCATGGGGGAGAAACAAAGTGTAAGATGTATTGACACCTGAAACTTATATTACACTGTATGTTTAACTGGGATTTTAATAAACAAATATATATATATATATATATATATATATATATATATATATATATATATTTAGAGAGAGAGAGAGAGAGAGAGAGAGAGAGAGCAAGCATGCCAGGAACAAGTCTGTCGAAGATCTGCTAATCATCAGAATTATAAAATATACTAAATTGTTATTAAAATTCTTAATGTATAAAAAGAAAACCCTTTTTCTTGACAGGGATGTATTTGGAGTATTAGTTTTATCTATTGTTTAATAATGACTTATCCCAAATTTAGAAGCATAAAACGATAAGCACTTATTGTCTCACACAGACTCTGAGGGTCTGGGGTCCAAGAACAGTTTAGTTGTGTACCTGCTCTGATCTCTCTCATGAATCTTCAGTCAAGACCTGATTGGGGCTGGAGGATCTGCTTCCAAAATGGTTTAATCATATGGCTGTTGGCAGGAAGCTTCAGATCCTCATTACTCAGGCCGCTCCACAGGCCTGAGTGTCCTTCTGACCCAGCTGCCAGTTTACCCCACAGAAAGTGATCTGAGAGAGCAATGAGGAAGTTGCAGTGCTTTTTATAACTTGTCCCCAAAGTCTCACACTGCTTTTGCTTTATTCTAAGCTTTAACAGTGAGTCACTAAATCTGGCCCACGTTCAAGGAAAAGGAAAGTACACTCCGTGTGTTGAATGGGAAGAATATCAAAGAATTTGTAAACATATTTTAAAAACACTACACTTGGTATTAAAGCTCTCCTTTTTGATGTTTTGTGTGTGTGTGTGTGTGTGTGTGTGTGTGTAGTTTTGTGTGTGTGTTAGTTTCTTAGGGCTGCTATAACAAATTAGTACAAACTGGGTAGCTTAAAACAACAGAAGTTTATTCTGTCATAGCTCTGCAGGCTAGATGTCCAAAATCAAGGTTTCGCAGCATCATGATCCAGGAAAGAACCCTTTCTTGCCTCTTCCTGGCTTCATTTGGCTCTGGGTGTTCCTTGACTTACAGATGCACCACTTCAACCTTTGCCTCTGTCTTCACATGGCCTTCCCACTAAGCCTGACTCCTCTATGTCTCTGGGTCTGAATCTCCTTCTTTCTCTCATAAACACAGTAGGCACTGCATTTAGGGCCTACGCTAATGCGGTATAACCTCATCTTAACTTGCAAAGACTCAATTATATCTGTAAATACCCAATTTCCAAATAAGAGCATATTCACAAGTACTGGGTATTAGGACTTGAACCTATCTTTTTGGGGAACCTAATTCAATGCATTACAGATATCATGCATGATAGTGTTTACTAGAATTCCTTTTTGTAGAGCACAAACCCTTAGGTAACACAAGGAGTGTCTATATAACTATAACATTTCATATAAACAAGAAAAATGGTGGGGTGCCCGGGTGGCTCAGTCAGTTAAGTGTCAGACTTCAGCTTAGGTCATGATCTCACTAGTCGTGAGTTCCAGCCCCGCATGGGGCTCTGTGCCAACAACTCAGAGCCTGGAGCCTGCTTCCGATTCTGTATATCTGGCTCCCTCTGCCCCTTCCCCACTCGTGCAGTCTCTCTCTCTCTCTCTCTCTCTCTCAAAAATAAATGAACATTAAAACAATTTTAAAAAAGATAACTGGTGACCATTTCCAAATTTAACAATTCTAAGAATTTATATGAATTTACCAATAATGTGCTATGCAGTTGAAACTTTTCTGAACTGTCAAAAATATTTTTAAAAAGTTTTTTGATCAACAGCGCCAGAGGAAAGATCTTTTTTCAATTATTTTTATATAAAATAGTGTATTAAAATTGTCATGTAAGAACAAAGAGCATGAAGTCAAAAATATAGGAAAAAAAGATTATAGAATTATCAAGTATATAATTAATATAAAATTACTCTGGCTTTTATTTTATTTTATCTTTTGGTCTTGAGATATTGTGGTGCTTTATAACTTGTGATTTGTTGTTACTATTTTATTGGCAAATAAATATGAACTTATTTGAACTTATTGGTCTAATTTTGTATTCATTTTCTTAAAGGAAGGTCTCTCAAGTGATGTACACCTATAAACCTAGAATATTAAATCTGATTGGCTTCTACTTGGCATGTGTATGAAATTGGTTTTATAGAAAGTTTTCAGTTAGAGAGGTCAACATAATAGGAATTTAAGGGCACCTGGTTGGCTCAGTTGGTGAAACATCTGACTGCAGCTCAGGTCATGATCTCGTGGTCTATGAGTTCGAGTCCCACATTGGACTCTGTGCTGACAGCTTGGAGCCTGAAGCCTGCTTCAGATTCTGTGTCCCCCCCACTGCCCCGCCCTTCCCCTCTCTCTCTCTCTCCCCCTCAAAAATAAATACATAATTGCTAAAGTTTCTTTTAAAAAGATAGGAATTTAAATGCACTTTGGTTAAAACATTGGTTTTAACATTTGGTTTAACATTGTTAAAATTACATGAATCAATTTTTGAACTAGCAGTATTCTATATGCTAGTAGTCAGTTTTAAAGAATGATTTAAGAAAATGAATTAGTGGGGCGCCTGGGTGGCGCAGTCGGTTAAGCGTCCGACTTCAGCCAGGTCACGATCTCGCGGTCCGTGAGTTCGAGCCCCGCGTCAGGCTCTGGGCTGATGGCTCGGAGCCTGGAGCCTGTTTCCGATTCTGTGTCTCCCTCTCTCTCTGCCCCTCCCCTGTTCATGCTCTGTCTCTCTCTGTCCCAAAAATAAATAAAAAAAAAAAAAAAAAAAAAAAAAAAAGAAAATGAATTAGTGTGAGAAACCTAGAGAACTCACCTATTTTTTTTTTCATTGATAAATGCCAGGACCTTGATAATGTTTTCTTTCACAGGAACATTTAACAAGCTAAATAGTTAATAATTATAAAATCCTTGAAAATATAAACATTTAAAGGTGACATAAAAAAATCTTGCCTTATGAATGTGATTTTTCAAGGAAGTGTCCTTTCAGAATGCTTAAAGAATAATTTTACAAAAGTCATTGATAGATGTAAGAATTTAAATAGAGAGGAAACTGCAAAGATTTTTCCAAGGAAATGTGACCATTCATAGTCAGATTTAGGCTATGGTATTATGTAATATTAGATAGATTATCTGTCTATACATAGATACTATCTATACTACAGATTCTATCTACTTATAGATAATATCTACCTGTGTCTATCTAGTATTATGTGTGTGTATGCATGTTTGTATATAGTATTATGTTAATAGCATTATTGGGTTTACATCCTATGTTTACATGATTTGCATGGGGGTATGTCTGGGAATTTTGTTATTTTTATGTTACTTAACACATTTGAGCATTTGAATGTGAATAATTACTTAGCAAATTGCATGGATTTTTTTATCTTTTTCTTAAAGTGTAGATTGTGGGTATGCTGTTGTACCAAAGTGATCCAACTTATCTGCGAAGTAGAAAGAATGCATTGGGCTCTTCTATAAAAAATGCACATATTATTCCTTCTGAAAGCTGTTGTAAGCACCATAAATAACAGGAATGTAGAACTTGAATAAAATGGGTAACACCTAGCCCAGAGACTTAGTGGAGGTGGAGAAACAATATGTTCATACCCAAATTATATGAAAATAAAATTTCCTCAACTCCTGAGTGTATGATCCCCCTAAGACTTCCAACTTCAGACTGTTTTCACTCATTTTCAAAAGAGTGATAGAAATAACTACTTCACAGTATTGTTAGAGAAACTAGGAGTAAAAATGTCTAGACAATATTTGTCATGTTTTCTGATGTCTTGTTGACCCTCAAAAAATTCTAATCTAGTAGGCATTGTATACATTTCTTTGTGGTTTATTTCTGTATCAAGATGTCCTGTATAGATGGTGAACCTTAGTATAGATGGTGAACCTTAGGAATACACGAGGCAGTGCAACTGTATTAACCTAAATTCTGATTCCATACCAGAAGCTTGAGAGTAGTGGAAGAGGATGGTGTTAAATATCTGTAAAAAAGTCACACAGTATATTCTCATGTAAAATTGGAAGAAACTAGATATGCAACTAAGCCAACAGATATACCATTAAACAAAGCAACATGGAGATATATTTTTAATGGTAAACAGTTTCTTTTCCCTCTCAGTTTTTCTATTCATTTGAGAAATGAGTAGCAAAACAATTCCTGTGAATGGGAAAAAAAAAACATTAAAATTAATTGATAGCTAAAAAGTGTATTAGACCTATGATTAAATAGATAGAAATTTAAAACTGTCAATTTTCACAGAAATCTGATTAAATGCAAATTGAAAGGGGGAAAAAAACAGAATAAAGGAATAAAAGAAAAAGCCTTTGTAACGGAAGATCATAGACGTTTTAAAGATAGAAAGGCCAGTTAGGTCGTCTTATCATCTCCTTGAGAATTTAAAATCACATCTGCTGCATTGACTAGAATGTCTTGAAAAGACTATTTTTTCAAGGACCCAAGAGATGGAAAACCCTTGACATTGCCTTTGAGAGTCAGATTTATCATCTGAACTCCCACTTTGAAAATGTACTTAAATATACTTTCTTCTCCTCCAAAATTTCAAGTTGGCACTAAATTTAGAATTTAATGAAATATATTTTATGTTTAAAATTAAATGTTGTATTTAAGATGTGGGGATGTATTGTAACAGTGATAGCTAACATCAACAAATGTACACAATGTGCGTAATATAATCTGGGCAAAGGACTGTTTGACGCATATTATTGACTGAACCCTCACAGCAGGAGGGAGAGGAAAGGAGATACCCTTACCCACATTTTACAGATAACACTTGAATGAGATAACAGACTTGTTCACATAATAGAGATTAGCAAGCCCTGGATCCATGATTCAAACTCAAGTCAGCCTGGTTTAATGGATAGTTTTTGTAAATTGACATGAAACTGAAACTTTCTGTGACAGCAACTTTCTTTATCAGTGATTACTTTCAGCTGTCTTCACATTTCTGCCTCAGAATGATACCATACGCTGTGACAGATATGCAAAAAACACTTGAATAGAAGAGGAAAATTAAAATAAAACATTATAATAAAGAAAAGGCTCTACAAAGCTGATCTAGTGAATAGCTCCTTAGTGAAAGAACAATATTAGCACGTTCTTTCACAGACATTTCAGAAAAAAAAATTTGTTTTGAAAGTTTCTGTGCTTAAATAAACATAAATGCGATAGATGAAGAATTTCTTTCCTCTCGCTAAATTTCACTTATTTATAGACCAGGGTATGGTCAATTTCTATAAATGTTTCTGAATAAAAAGAATAGGTTTGTTTCATAAATTGGATTCACCATTCAGTATATTTGCAATAGATCATGTTTGTTATTCGGCTTGTTAATATCTTATTTCCTCATTCATTACTTGTTTTTATATTGATTATCTAGAGAAATTGTAGCAGGATTCTCCCACAGAGAGTTGAGACACTGAGTCTTTTCTTTTCAGGAAGCAACTTTATTTGTGCCCACACAGGCTCAGAGGGTTTGTATGGGCAAAAATTGAGCCCGGAATGCCACGTGGTGTAGCCTTGTATACATTTTCTACTTTTTTGTCTCCCATATATGGGCAGCATATAGACACAGAATCTGATTGGGTGGTCTCATGTTAGAGTCCTGAGGGATGTCATGTATGCACTAGCTAGGTTGCCTTCCCATATCTTGAGGTCTTTTCTCACCATAATCCTTAGGGAGGAGGCTATACCACAAAATGTGTTAAAATCTCTTATTACATTTGTAGATTTTTATGATTTTCCTTTTTATCACCAACTTTTGCTTTAAAATTTTAAGTGTGTATTAGTTTCCAGCATGATGTATTCTCCTTGTAAACCTTCATCATTGTGAAAACTGTTTATTTTGTAGCAATGTTTGTCATGCATTATCAAATTCTAACTTGTAAATATTAATATAGGGAGACACATTTTTATGATATTTTTGTTATATTTTGTCCATCCTTTTATTTCATCTTTTTTGTCTTTTTTTTTTTTTTCAACGTTTATTTATTTTTGGGACAGAGAGAGACAGAGCATGAACGGGGGAGGGACAGAGAGAGAGGGAGACACAGAATCGGAAACAGGCTCCAGGCTCTGAGCCATCAGCCCAGAGCCTGACGCGGGGCTCGAACTCACGGACCTTGAGATCGTGACCTGGCTGAAGTCAGAGGCTTAACCGACTGCGCCACCCAGGCGCCCCTTTTGTCTTTGTTTTTGATGTGTCTCATAAACAGCATATAGTTGAACGTATTTACTACAATTTAATATTTAACTGAAGCACATAGCCCTTTTCTTTCATTTGATGTAAGTACTTCCGTGTCAGAGTTTAAATCTAAATTCTTATTTTGTCTACCTGTTGTACTGATTCTGTTCCTTTAACATTTTTAAATAAAAAATTAATGAGATTTTTTAATCATTTTTTTTCTCTTTCTAGAATTTTAGGCTGCAAATTCTAATTCTCTTAGTGTTAATCTAGAAGTGAAACCATCCTTCTTACTTTATCAAACCTTAGAGTTAAATAAATTTTTATGTTCCTATCTTAAATTAACAGTACTTAATAACATTTTTTCCAGTTAATTAACTCTTTGTTTTCAGTTAATTCACTTTTGACCAGTATTTCATTGTCTGTCATTTTAACCTAATCTCTATTTAACTAAAACTATTTATGTTTATTATCATTTTACATGGAATTTTTTTATTCACAATTGTTAACATTTTTATGATTTTCTTTTTTTATCATTTCAGACTTAGTGTTGATTACTGCATTTTTTTTCTTTCTCTAGGATTTGGTTTAGTGAATATCTGTGATAAATGTTTTTCTTGAAAATATTTATTTTTCTCTCATAATAAAATATTTTATAATCATTTCATAGTAAAATATGTAAGTATGTAATTAAGCTCATTGAAGATATGAGCTTTTTCCCTTTCCTCTTTCTTTTCTCTTAATTATTCTTAGGATCTCTGGTAATCCATAATTTGTGGATCATTTGCATCAATAACAGAAAGTTTTCTGTTATTATCTTTTTATTTTTTTTTTTAAATTTTTTTAAAATTTTTTTTTTTTTTCAACGTTTTTTATTTATTTTTGGGACAGAGAGAGACAAAGCATGAACGGGGGAGGGGCAGAGAGAGAGGGAGACACAGAATCCGAAACAGGCTCCAGGCTCCGAGCTGTCAGCACAGAGCCCGACGCGGGGCTCGAACTCACGGACCGCGAGATCGTGACCTGGCTGAAGTTGGCCGCTTAACCGACTGCGCCACCCAGGCGCCCCTGTTATTATCTTTTTAAATATAGCCTTTACATCTTTCTCCCACCCCCCAGCCTTCTGAGTCTCCAATCCAATACATGTCACACATTCTCATTTTACACTTCACATTTTATACACTCTTCTGTATTTTCTTTTTTTAAATCTCTCCATTCTGCATTCTGGATTTTTTTAATCTTCTAATTCATTTTACTGTGTCCTACGATGTCCAGTGTGCTGGTAAATACATTGTGTTGACATTTAAATTTTTGTCATTTTATTTTTTATTTATAGAAGATTGGTTTGGTTCTTATTTGCTATGTCATATTTTACATTTACCTGTTATTTTACAGCTATTTTCAGGTTTGCCATTTGTTTCTTTAAACATATTAAGCATAATCCGTATTCACTAATTCTAGACCTGGCATATACAGTATTCTATTTATACTCTCTTATATTGGCTATTCTTCCACATTTTGCCTCTCTTTTCTTTTCTTTTTATTGTTTTTGTACTGTTTGTTTACACATTACCGTTGAGAAACAACTATGTATGGTTATTTCCAAAGTCCTAGAGTGAATGTGGTCTCCTACGGTGATATTTTGTGTTATTTCTACCAGGTGCCTGTGGGTGCTCCCAGGCAATCAAGTTCTCAGTTGAAACTGTCCAAACTTGCCTAGGTTATGCATACTTGCAATGCATGGGCATATGAGGACAGGCCCAGGTATCCTTCTCTGTAATATCTTAAGTTTGGGGAGTGGCAGTAGGAGGGCCCTACTTTTAGATCTAGTTCATTCTTACACTTACCCTAAGGTTGTGGATATTTGGGCTTTCCAGTTAAGATGAAGAGTATCTTATATGATTCTGATGAGGTTTTTGGGGTGACAGTGGAGTTCATGGGGTCTGGAGCCAATGGCCAAGAAAGAATTCTTAAAGACGTCTTTGGTGCAAAAAGGTGATTTTATAAAAGCACAGGGACGGGATCCATGGACAGGAAGAACTACACTGGGACTGTGAAAAGTGGCTCCTTATAGACTATGTGGGTCTGGGGGAGGTAAAGTCAAAAGGGAAGTTTTCAAAGAGATTTTCATATGCTAAAGACTCACAGATTACTGGAGACCTACCTATTGTCAACCTAAGGTTGTTTTCCCTCTAGCAAAGCGTTAACATTAAGACAATAGGTAGTTCCTGGAGAAGTGGTTTATTCTGCCCAAGTATTTGTCAGTGTGCTGCAGGTTATAAGGAAATTTAATTTTATTTGCCATTTCCTTCTTTGTTTGTTTCCTACATCACTATAGAGGGGTAATGTTGGGGCTCCAGGAAACTGAGTCTTCAGGTTTCTGGAGATTAGGCTATTGATCAGGTTGCCTTTTTTCTTATAATTTACTAAGATATTTGTAAACTGATGGAGACTCATGTCCTGCATGACTGTGATCTTTATCAGTTAACAAACCATTTGTTTTCTTTCTTTTGTTTTTGGACAGCCAGGACAGCCTGAGGAATATCACACATATCCCACCTGGGGATGGGGTTGGGGGTGTGCTAGCTGTACTTTGCCCTCAGCCTGTCCTGTGCTCCCTTATCACAGCTATCTCAGGCCTATTTTAATAGTTGATATTATACTAGTGTATGTGATGAAGTTTTGGAATGATGGGGGGCGTTCATGGGGTCTGGGGCTGATGGCCAAGAAAGAATTCTTAAAGACGTCTTTGTTGCAAAAGGTGATTTTATTGAAGCATGGGGTCAGGACCTATGGGTAGAAGAGGTACAGTGGGGTCGTGACGGGTAATTCATTATATACTCTCAGGCTATATTTGGCACTCTATCACTTCTGTGACGTTCTGTTGCCAAGCCAGTTTTACAAACAGCCCAGATTAAAGAGCCAGGAAAATAGATTCTATGTCTTAATGAGAGAAGCTGCAAATATTTTGGCTACAGAGAGAACTGAAGGATTAAGGTCATTTTCCAAAATAACACACACACACACACACACACACACACACACACACACATACACACACACACTGATATTTTTTATTTTTTTTGGTGAGATGATTTGAATAACTTAAGTTAATACTTTGTCTTTTATGTGTGCATTTTTTCTTCATTCCTTTCTACTTTCTCATTTTTCTTCTCTTCTTCTTATTTCCATCTCTGTACTCTTAAATCAGTGTTGAAAGCTTATATTCTCAAATATTTCTACAAAGCTCCGATCATTAATTTATCCTATCCAGTCCTCTCTATTCTTTTTCCTCTGGCCTCTTAAATTTGGGTTTTATCTTTTTTCTAGTGAGAAATTACTTATTAACTGTCTATTCTCTCTGTATGTCTAATAAACAAAAATAAATATGTTTGGTCCTGGTTCTTTAACAGCTGGAAATATTTTCAAGGACAGGAACCACATGCTCTTTTGTCAGGCCCCATTATGTTTTGAAAGTTCTCTGAATACCAATGACTAACAGTTGACTTAGTTATGCAGAGACTAACAAATAATTTGAGATTTACAAAGGTGTCAGCTAAACTTCCTGGATTAATTTAAATCAAACAATCCTGGAAGCATTCATTTGCATTCATTGATTTCTGAATAAAGCCATTACTATCTGTGCCATTTTCCCCCCTAATAAGGTGGTAAGTTCAGTGTATTGTTGAAAGGGCTGATTGATTTAAAGCAGAACAGCAAAAGGTTTATGTTATGAGCCATCTGTCTGAAGAAGTCAATACAGCCCAAAGCTTGGTTTTATTTTTGTTTGGATGCTCCTACTTAAAAGAATCAACATACACCAGGGAAGGAAAGATAGATCTATAGACTCTGGTATTCAAGATGTCCTTATAATAGTTTTAGGACTAATTTGGCATCCAGTCAACAAAAGTCACATTAGAGATTAATGCAAAAAACCTCACATGTCTGAAAGTAGAAGTAAGTTAGATAAATGAATAAAATTTTTATACCAAAACAGCTGAATTATCAATAAAATAGAAAATATTTCAACCTTGCAAAAATATCAGAGAAATTGCATGGTATAATGATCATACTATACATTAATAGATCTCTAAGTGCTAGACACTGTGATAATGCTACATGATATATACCAAATCATTTACATTTTAGGATAACACTCAAAATATCATTATCACCATGATTTTAAATATTCCAACTGAGGGGCGCCTGGGTGGTGCAGTCGGTTAAGCGTACGACTTCAGCCAGGTCACGATCTCGCGGTCCGTGAGTTCGAGCCCTGCGTCAGGCTCTGGGCTGATGGCTCGGAGCCTGGAGCCTGTTTCCGATTCTGTGTCTCCCTCTCTCTCTGCCCCTCCCCCATTCATGCTCTGTCTCTCTCTGTCCCAAAAATAAATAAACGTTGAAAAAAAAAAAAATAAATAAATAAATATTCCAACTGAAATTTAAGCAGATTTAGTAATGATTCCCCAAGCACGTGGTCAGTTCATGGGGCCCTGAATTAAATGTAAACATTCTATCTTCAGACCCCTATGGATTATAGTCGCCCAGGATTAAGGTCCAGAAAACCATGTATTAGCTTTATCAACATGAGTATGCTATTTACATTTCCTGGTTTTAAATTTTCTCACTTACATAGTGGTGATGATAATAAATGTATAAAGAATTTACAATGGGCCAAATATTTTATATGCATTGCCTCATCTAATATTAATGTCCCCTTTTATGAACTGTCAAAGAAATTGACAAGATCACCCAGCTGAGAGAATGTGGAGTAAGGAGTCAAACCTAAACCATCCCACTCAGGGAACCATGTCAGGATACAGCTATCTTGGTGTAGCTATGAAAATTTGTGAGGATGAAGTAAGACATTCAAAATTCCTTATAGTATGTAAAATGCTACATCGATCAAGTATTTGTAATCAACTTTAACTAATAATTGCCTTTCTGGAAGCCTTTGTTTTTTGTCTAAATATCTATTATTTTTATTAACAAATACAGTCATCATTTCACACATAGTGCCCTGTTTAATTAAAATTGAAAAAAATACAAATGTTATTTTTTTTAAGTTTGAAGAGAAGCTATTTTATTCTCTTCTACATTTCCATCCTTTCTGGCAGTTCAGCTTACAAGAGACAACTCTGTAAATCCCTTGGCTTATTTCATCCTTTAATTATCAAATGAAACTGGAAATCATTTGTTTCTTGAGAAGTCTATACTAGTGGACCATATATAAGAGCTTATATCATGAGCACTTGATACAAAACTTCACACTCCTACTAAATGTAAGTCTTCTTCCTTCATGAATACTAGCCATATAATGAGTTTTACACTAAATAAACACTGTGTATACTTCTTAGAGCATAGCATTTTCTGAGAACATTAATGAAGGCACTGTCAAAGCTTAAAAATGGATGGTAGAAGAACTCGGGTTTAGGATAGGTGGAGGGGAAAACTTGAAATGGACAGAGAATATTCATAGCTGAAATCCTTGCCTTGGAAACCTTATCTACGGTCAGGTACCTTGAGTAGAATTGACCGTAGAAGTCACAAAACCAGTTGGAATTGGAGTGCAGTGAAGCCTGTGACATGGAAGAGGATGATTCTAATGCAACCAAAAATAGTCTGGTTACGACAGTTAAAGGATAATTTTTTTTCCTATGGTTGAAATAGTACATTATTGACAATTGAGGGGTGGGGCACAGCTGTGCAAAGTCAGTAATTGCCTCTGAAATGGAAAGTGAATGTTTCAGCAAGATAAAGTATTTGCATTTAAATAAGAAAAAATCAAGTCAGCACTATCTTTGGATTGGGCTTTCTGAACATTGCTTATATTCTATGTTTTTCTTGTTTAAGGGTTGTTTTTTTCAGCTAACTGTAGAGATAAGCATCATAAAAACAAATTCAATGATGTGATTCTGTATCATTCTCATATTTTGGAGTAGTGGATTTGGGGAATAAGTAAAGATGGATGCAGAAAGAAAATAAGATGCTAATTTACCAAGACAACTGACAAAGAAACATTCTAGAATGATTATTGTACTCCAAGAAAATAGACTGTTACAATGATCAATATACATGCTATTTGTGTGATGATACTTCTTCTCCCTTTTAAAAATCTCATGTGAAACTCATACATATGAGTTCTTTCCATAAATGCAAATTCTGATTTTATTTACATATTAGATAAAGGGAATATATTTACATTAAGTGACTAAAACCAAAAACTGCAAGCCTGTGAGAACCATTAGTATTTATGATGTGTGTGTGTGTGTGTGTGTGTGTGTGTGTGTGTGTGTGTATTTCAAAATTATAACTATGAAAGACATTAATTCAACCAAGCAAAATGCTGGATCATCAAATGATGCTATTCAATATGGAATGTATCAAGTTGATAACTAGATTTGAGAATTTTCAGTATTCAGAATATTTGACCATTCTGTTTAGGTAAAATATTTTCAGTTCTAACACAATATCTACCTGTTGTCAATGTAAATTTGAAGTGACATATGCAAATATTTATATCTTAATGCTCTAACAGAGTATTTAAAATGGGGAAATCCAGGGGCGCCTGGGTGGTGCAGTCGGTTAAGCGTCCGACTTCAGCCAGGTCACGATCTCGCGGTCCGTGAGTTCGAGCCCCGCATCGGGCTCTGGGCTGATGGCTCGGAGCCTGGAGCCTGTTTCCGATTCTGTGTCTCCCTCTCTCTCTGCCCCTCCCCCGTTCATGCTCTGTCTCTCTCTGTCCCAAAAATCAATAAAAAATAAAATAAAATAAAATAAAATGGGGAAATCCAAAATTATCATATTATATCAAAAAGTGTATTTGTATGAGTGCTCCATTTTTTAAAGAAAAAGGAGAAATATTTAAAAATAATATTTGATTAATTATTTTAAAGATAGCTTATCAAACATGGATTCCTAATCTCTTAGAAGAATAGAAAACTGTTGCTATTATTTTTGCATTTTTCAAAGGAAAATATTCCATATTGCTGGAAAACAAAAAAAAGTACCAAGAGTAGAAGAGAAAGAATGATAAACACGCAGAAGTTATTGAAGCAGATTGGGTTCACATCTACTTGTGACTCTCAAGAAGAGGTGAATCAGCAAGAGCTACTGGTTTTCCCTGCTGGAATAACATATTCTATTGAAACTATAAAAAGAAACAAGGACTTAGGGTAAAATAATATTTATGTTTCAGTGCATTTTTTAAATTCCAGAGGATGTCTTTTGAGGTCATCTCATTCTGATTGGATGAAAGCTAGTTAGAACTCTTTAAATTATAGATAACTGATAGCAGTACAAAATAACTCTTATCTATAAACAGGCAAATTCTGTTCTATCCAATAGAGATTCAATTGGCTTCCCTTCCCTGGGGAACAGTTTTGCTCTATTTGCATATTCAGTTAAGTATTCCTGATCTTTAAATGTGTCCCTCATCAGATTAGAGAGATTTTACATTCAAAGCAAAATTGAGCAGAAAGTGGAGTTCTACATAGTCTCTGTCCCCATATGTAAACTTCCCTGCTATTGACATCCCTTACCACAGTTGTACATTTGCCTCAATTGATGAACCTGCATTGACATATCATTATCACTCTAGGTCCATTGTTTTCATTAACATTCACTCTTGGTGTTACACAGCCTATGGGTTTTGAAAATTGTATAATGACATGTATCCACATGCCCTAAATGTATGTGGATGTATCCACATCCACATGCCCTAAAATTTCTGTGTTCTGCCTATTGACACTGCCGTCCTTTCTTACCCAGGCAACCACTAATCTTTTTGCTACTTCCACAGTTTTGCCTTTTCCAAAACATCATGTGATTGGAATTGTATAGTATGTAGCCTTTTTTGATTGCCTTCTTTCACTTAGCAAATGTGTAGTTTTTTCCTGGTCTTTTCATAGTTTGGTAGCTCATTTCTTTTATCAATGAATTTTATTTTATGGATATACCACAGTTTATTTACCCATTCACAGATTAAAGGACATCTTGTTGCATCCAGTTTTAGAAAATTATGAAGAGTTCTGCCATGAACATCCATGTGTAAGTTCTCGTGGGGACACACATTTTCATCTCATTTCGTTAAATAACTAGGAGCATGATTGTTGGGTCTTGTGGTGAAATTATGTTCAGTTTTGTAAGAAACTGCCAAAGTATATTCCAATGTGACTATACCGTTTTGCATTTCCACCAACAATGAGTGAGAGTTACATTAGTCTACATCCTCACCAGCATTTGGTTTTGTCAGTATTCCATTTTGTCTATTCTGGGAAGTGTTCAGTGGTATGTCATTGTTAGTTTTACAATTTCTTAATGAGATAAGATGTTGAACATCTTTTCATATGCTAGCTTACCGTCTATACGTCTTGTATGGTGAAATATCTGTTCAAGTCTTTTGCCTATTTTCTTATTGTTGGGTTTTAAAAGTTTTTTATGTATTTTGGATAAAAGTCATTTATATGATGTACTTTTGCAAATATTTTTCTCTGGTCTGTCATTTGTTTTCTTATTCTCTTGACATTGTCTTTTACAGAGCAGAATCTTTAAATTTTCATGAAATCCAGCTTATCAGTTGGTTCTTTCATAGGTCAGGTCTTTGGCGTTATATCTAAAAAGTCTTTGCCTTATTCAAGGTATTCAAATTTTCTCATGTTATCTTCTAGAAATTGTATAGTTTTGCATTTTTTTTGAGAGAGAGAGAGCACAAGTGGGGGGAGAGGCAGAAGGAGAAAGAGAGAGCAGAAAGAGAGAGAGAGAGAGAGAGAGAGAGAGAGACTCCACACCTAGCATGGAGCCTAATGCAGGGCTCCATCTCATGACTGTTCATTTCTGATATTAATACTCTGTGTCCTCTCTTATTCTTAGAGCCTGGCTAGAGGTTTATCGACTTTATTAATTTTTGCAAAGAATCAGCTTTTGGGTTTGTTGATTTTTCTCTGCAGATTTAGTGCTTTCATTTCCATTGATGTCTGTTCTAACTTGGACTATTTTAATTAATATTCAATTTAATATTAATATCAATTAATTGATTAATATATATGGAGTAATATTTAATTTAATATTAATCATTTTATTTTATTTATATATTTTTTAGAAACTCTCATATTTTCCATAGTGATTGAACTCTCAACCATTTTCCATAGTGGTTGAACAAATTTATATTCCCACTAACAGTGCACAAAGGTTCTCTTTTTTTCATGTCCTCACCAATACTTGTTATTTTTTCTCTTTTTGATAATTACCTTTCTAACAACTGTGAGGTGATGTCTCATTTTGGTTTTAATTTTAATTCCCTGATGATTAGTGATGTTGAACATTTTTTCCTGTACCTCTTGGCCATCTGTGTGTGTTCTGTCAATTCCTTTGTCTTTTTGTAATTTTTTTTGTTTTGTTTTGTTTTTGTTTTGCTATTGAGTTATATGAGTTATTAATGTATTTTTGAGTTATTGATGTATTTTTATATTAACCACTTAGATATTGATTTTTCAAATATTCTCCCCCATTCATAGGTTGCCTTTTCATTATGTGATTTTTTCCTTTGTTGTGCAGAAGCTTTTTAGTCTGATGTAGTCCCACTTGTTTATTTTTGCTTTTGTTACTTTTGCTTTTGTTGTCAATTCGAAAATATCATTGCCAAGAAGTTCATCAAAGAGCTTACCGCCTGTGTTTTCTTCCAGGAGTTTTATGGTTTCGGGTCTTATATTCAAGTCTTTAATCCATTTTGAGTTTTGTTGTTGTTGTTGTTTGCAGATTGTATTTTATTTTAGGACATGTGCAGAGAAACTGTTGGCTTTTACCTTTTATACCTCAGCAACAACGGATGATAGCAGAAAGAAGCAACGGCAGCTCTTCTATGTGCCAGACAGTGTTTTCTGCACATTATTCAGTTAATTTTCACAACAACCACAAGCAGTAAATATGATTATTGTTCCACTTTATAGATGAAGAAACTGAGGAATAGATTATGTGATATGTTCAAGGTCAGATATGTGCAATCCTGGTGCTTCCAGGATTTGTCCTGGCTATAGACTATCAAACTCACTCTTAGTCACAATTCTACCTTCATAGTATTGGCCTCTCACAGAATTTATAAGTTTGATATTAAAAAGAAAAAAAAAAAAAGCAAAACTCCCAGAAAAACAAAGAAAATGGGGACACCTGGGTGGCTCAGTCGGTTGAGCATCCGACTTCACCTCAGGTCATGATCTCACTCACAACTTGTGAGTTTGAGCCCCATGTCAGGCTCTGTGCTGACAGCCCAGAGCCTGGACCCTGCTTCAGATTCTGTGTCTCCCTCTCTCTCTGCCTCTCCCCTGCTCATGCACTGTCTGTCTGTCTGTCTGTCTGTCTCTCTCTCTCTCTCTCTCAAATGTAAATAAACATTTAAAAATAAAAACAAAAACAAATAAAACAAATATCTGACCAACTTGAAAAGTATGATCCTACCCATATTTATTATCACTATTAATATTACTTTTATTATCATTATTTTCCAATTTTGTATTCCTTTTTTAATGTTTATTTGTTTATTTTGAGAGAGAGAGACAGAGTAAAAGCCAAGGAGGAGCAGAGCGAGAGGGAGAGAGAGAATCCTAAGCAGGTTTTGCACTGACAGCGCAGAACCCCGGGCAGGGTTCGATCTCACCAACCATGAGATAATGACCTGAGCTGAAATCAATAGTTGGGCACTGGACTGACTGAGCCACCCATGGACCCCCCCAATTTTGCACTCTTGACTTTATTTTTTTAATTGGGTATAAGCTCTGCTATTTTTTTTAATTGAACTATGTTAGTTTCAGGTGTACAAAATAGTGATTCAGTATTTTTATACATTATGAAATGATCCCCACGATAAGTCTAGTTACAGTCTGTCACCATACAAAATTAAAATGCTGTTGAGGTGCCTGGGTGGTTCATTCAGTTAAGCATCCAACTTTGGCTCTGGTCAATAAAATAAAAATAAAAAATAAGTAAAATATTGTTGAATATATTCTCTATGTTGTACATTGTATCCAATGACATTTATTCTACAACTGGAAGTTTGTACCTCTTAATCCTCTTCATCCATTTCACAAGCTCCCTAATCCCTTCCCACTCTGTTAACCAAGAATTTGTTTCCTCTATGTCTGTTTCTGTTTTATTTTGTTTGTTCATTTGTTTTGCTTTTTAGATTTCACATATAAGTAATATCATACAGTATTTGTTTTTCCCTGTGTGACTTATTTCACTTAGTATAATGTCTTCTGTCTCCATCCATATTGTCACAAATGGCCATGTTTAATTTCATTTTTATGATTAATATTCCATTGTACCTATATGCCACATCTTATTTATCCATTCATGTGCTCATGAACACTTAGGTTGCTTTCATGTCTTGGTTATTATAAATAATCCTGCACTGAAGATAAGGGTGTAAATATCACTTTAAAATGGTGTTTTCATTTTAACTAAATACCTAGAAGTTAAATTGTCAGATCACATGATAATTTTATTATTATTATTATTATTATTATTACTATTAATGGCTACACCAAATTCCATTCCCACCAACTGTGTACAAGTGTTCTGTTTTCTCCATATCCTCACCATCACTTATATTTTGTCTTTTTGATAATAGCAAATCAAACTGGTGTGAAATGATAACTCATTGTGGTTTTCATATGCATTTCTCTTGTGATTAGTGATGTTAAGCATCTTTTCATGTTTCTGTTGGCCATCTACACATCTTCTTTGGAAAAATATCTATGTAAGTTCTCTGCCCATTTTTTGATCAAGTTCATTGCTTTTTTAATAAGTATTATAAGTTCTTTATACATTATCTAACCCCTTATCATATATTGGATTTGCAAATATTTTCTCTCATTCATTAGGTTGCCTCTTTATTTTGTTGATGATTGTTTTCATTGTGCAAAAGCTTTTTACTATATATATATACATATATATATACTATATATACATACTATATATAGTATATATATATGTATATATATATATATATATATACTATATATAGTATATATATATATAATTACTTATTTATTTTGATGGGGGGGGAGAGGGAAAGAGAGAGAGAGAAGTAGAGAGAAAATCCTCTCATTCTGTGTGGAGCCCAATATGGGGCTCAACTCACTGCTATAAGAACATGACCTGAGCCTAAATCAAGATTTGAAGTTTTAACCTATTGAGCCACCCAGGCACCCCAAAGCTCTTTAGTTTGATGTAATCCTTTTTGTTTTTTTTTCAACGTTTTTTTTTTTTTTTTTTATTTTTGGGACAGAGAGAGACAGAGCATGAACGGGGGAGGGGCAGAGAGAGAGGGAGACACAGAATCGGAAACAGGCTCCAGGCTCTGAGCCATCAGCCCAGAGCCTGACGCGGGGCTCGAACTCACGGACTGCGAGATCGTGACCTGGCTGAAGTCGGACGCTTAACCGACTGCGCCACCCAGGCGCCCCTGTAATCCTTTTTGTTTATTTTTGCTTTTGTTACCCTTGAATGAAGAGACTTGTCAAAAATATATATACCACTAACACCAATGTCAAAGAGTTTACTGCCTGTGTTTTCTTTTAGCAGCTTTATGGTTTCAGGTCTTACATTCAAATCTTTAATTCACTTTGGATTTATTTTTATATATGTGTATATGTGGATGTGGATTTTATATTTTGCATATGTCTAAGATAGTGACCCAGTGTCATTCTTTTGAATGTAGCTGTGAAGTTTTCTCAGCACAGTTTATTAAAGAGACTGTCTTTTCCCCATTGCATAATCTTGCCTTCCTTGTCCTAGATTAATTGACCATATTGGCATGGGTTTATTTCTGCACTCTTTATTTCATTTCATTGAGCCATGTGTCTGTTTTTGTACCAGTACCATACTATTTTGAATACTAGAACTTTGAAGTACAGTTTGAATTTGGTGAGTATGATGCCAGCAGCTTTGATCTTTTTCTTCAATGCTGTGTTATGTATTCTGGGTCTCTTGTGGTTCTATATGGATACGGAGATTTTTTTGCTTTATAAAAATTCCTTTGGACTTTTTATAGATGTTCTATTAAAATCTGTAGATTGCTTTGAATAGTATGGATATTATAACAATATTAGTTCTTCCAATTCATGGACAGTATCTTTTCATTTATCTATGTCTTCTTCAATTTCTTTCACCATTGTCTTATAGCTTTCAGTGTATAGGCCTTTCATCTACTGGTTAAATTTATTCCTAGATGTTTTATTCTTTCTGATGCAATTGTAAATGGGATGATTTCCTAATTTGTCTTTTTGATAGCTCATTGTATTAGTGTATTGATGAATGGATAAAGAAGTTGTGATATCTATCTATATCTATAGGTATATATACATATATGGAATGGAATATTACTCAGCAGTCAAAAAGAATGAAATCTTGCCATTTCCAACAACATGAATGGAACCACAGCGTATTACACTAAGTGAAATAAGTCACTCAGAGAAAGACGAGTTTCATATGAGTTCATTCATATGTAGAATTTAAGAAACAAAACAGATTAACATAGGGAAAGGGAAGCAAAAATAAGGTACAGAGAGGGAAGGAAACCATAAGAGACTCTTAAATACAGAGAACAAACTGAGAGTTGCTGGAGGAGTATTGGGTGGGGGGGGGATGGGCTAAATGGGTGATG
This sequence comes from Neofelis nebulosa, assembly GCF_028018385.1. Classification (NCBI taxonomy): domain Eukaryota; kingdom Metazoa; phylum Chordata; class Mammalia; order Carnivora; family Felidae; genus Neofelis; species Neofelis nebulosa. The sequence continues at coordinate 70,310,318 of NC_080790.1, forward strand.
GGCATTAAGGAGAGCACTTGTTGGGATGAACACTGGGTGTTATATGTAAGTGATGAATCACTAAATTCTAGTCCTGAAACCATTATTACACTATTTGTTAACTAACTTGGATTTAAATCAAAAAATAAATAAATTTTAAAAAATTAATTGTGATAGATTTTTAAATATTGATTTTGTATCCTTCCATTTTACTGAATTTGTTCCTTAGCTCTAACAGTTTTTTGCTGAAGGCTTTATGGTTTTCTACATATAATTTCATGTTAACTACAAACACTAAAAGTTTTACTTATTCCTTTCCAATTTTCATTGTATTTCTCTTTCTTGACTAATTACTTTAGCAAAGATTTTCAATACTATGTTGAATAAAAATGGAGAGAATGGACATCTTTCTATGGTTCCTGATCTTAGAGGGTAAGCTTCAGTTTTTCATCATTGAGTATCGTGGTAGCTGTGAGCTTGTCATGTTTTATGTAGACCCACTTCGTTGAGAGTTCTTTTGTAATGTATGTTGAATTTTGCCAGATGCTTTTTCTGCACCTGTTGAGATGATAATGTAATTTTTATCATTCATTTTGTTAATGTGGTGTATAACATTGATTTATTTGAGGTTGTTAGAACATTTTTGCATCCCTGGAATAAACCCTACTTGATCATAATACATGATTCTTTAATGTATTGTTGAATTTTCTTTGTTAATTTTTATTGAGGTTTTTTACATATATGTTCATCAAGGATATTGGCATGTAGCTAGCATGTAGACTAGCTTTGTATAGGAGATGGTCATTGTTTAACTCTACCCTAGCTCTTGGTTATATCTTAAACTTTTTTTAATTTTCCAAGCAGCCTGTTTTATTTTTAGTTCCTCTCTGTAATTTAGAGTTTGCCAAAATGTGCCAATGTTGCAAAGGAGATTTCAGTTGACACCTACATTCAGGCTGATCAGAAGCTAGATCCTCAGGCAGCAGCATTTAAAGTATCCAGATATACCTACTTTAGTGGATTGCTGAGAGATGGGTTTTCTGTCATCTGCTTTGAGCCCTGGTATGATACCCAGTAAGAACTGTTTTATTCTGTGCTACAACTCCATTTAACCTGTGAACACAAGCCCTGCTGGCCACCAGAGAAAGGCTATTAAGGAATGCGTTATCTTGGTAGCAGACCCAAAACCAGGTGCCAGGCTTGCATGCAATGTACTGTCTCTGAACCTCAAGCAGGGAAGAGGGATAACATAGAGTTGGCACCTGCCTACCTCCCCAGTTTTGAGAGAGAATTGTAGTCAGTACCTAGATGTGTATTTAATTAGAGGCCTGCCTCTCAGACCTCTACAGCAATGAATGTAAGTTAATAAACATCTTGCATAGATACTGGTAGCCTAGAGTGAGGCAGAGAGAGTGCACATATGCCATTGGAGAATACCTCAGTAGGTGGGAGCCTGGCCCTCAGGCTGAAGCTCCTGGTCAATCATATGGGCCTTTTTCAAAGTTGGCCTGTGGGTATTTGTCCTTTATCTCTGTGATGTCCCCTGTGATGACAGCTGACCAGAAACTACTTCCCATTTGTTGTGGTACCATGGGTTCCATGGAATCAAGCCTCACTGGTCACTAGAGTCAGGCAATCAAGAGGCATCACCGAGGCAGCAGCCACAAAATCTGAAGTACCAGGCATAAAAACTGGGACACAGACATGTATACAAGCCTCCAATTTTAGAGAGTATTTCATTAGAACCTTAAGTGTGTTAAATTGGCTGCTAGGCCCTCAGGGTGATGCTTTAAGGTAAACAAACTAGATGCTTTCCCATAAAGTCTAGTTGTTTTTAGGTCAGCCGCCTGTGCCCTGGGGTCTGGGCCTAGTTTGTCTGTGTATGTAAGCTCCTTAAGAATTGTTTCTCTGTTAAACAGCCTTGGGGGTATCTTGTGTGTAAGCTCTATTGGCTTTCAAAGCTAGATATTTTATGTGTAAGTCTTAAAGCTGAGGTTACAGCTGTGGAGTTCTAACTTTTCATTCCTCAAGGAGAAGCTTGGGGTTGTGAGTTCCCTCTATATTTTGGGTTGCTGAGCCAGGTGTGGTATTAATGGTGACATTCTTTCTCAGCTTCTTCTACCCCTTCAATGTATTTGTGTGTGTGTGTGTGTGTGTGTGTGTGTGTGTGTGTGTGTGTGTGTGTTGTTTCCCAAAAGTGTAGGAGTTAGTTGCTCAACTAGTTTTGTTTTTGTTTTTCAGAGGAAATTGTTCATTATGTAGTTGTAGATATGATGAGTCTGTGGGAGGAGATGAGTTCAAGATACTCCTGTATTACTGTGTGAAACTGTTTAATGACACTAGAGCTTCCTTTGACAAGAGTTTTACCATTGGCTCTCATAACCATGAGGTCCATATATTTCCATACTTTTTCATTCTGACAATATTACTTTATTACAGGCTGTCCTATGAGTTAAATATTCCTCTCCTAAGTCTTCCAATCTTGCTAGAGGTTTATCATTGTTTTATTTATTTAAAAAAATTTTTGAAGATCAAGTTTCTTGTTTCATTGATTTTATTATCTTTTCTTTTCCCACATTCAAGTATAATGGAAAATTATTGACATTTTCAAATATATTTCGGGCTGAGTACTTACCATCATAGTCTCAACTGAAAAGAAAAAGAAAAGGGAATAAAGGAAAGAGAGTGGATACTGAAATTTGCATGAATGTTTTTTTAGAAAAGAAATAAAAATAATTACGCTTAGATGTAAAGAAAGATTGTTTAATAGTATATTTAAAAAAAAAAAAAACGCCCTGAAACCTGAAAATATATAGCAGATGCTTCATGATATAGGAGATGAATGAAAATATAAAGATAGTGGTTTCTTACTAGGTATTACCATTTGGGTAAGGGCCAAATAAATATTCACTAAGCATTTGATGTTATCAATTTAAATTTACAAAATACAAATTTAAGTGCTATTTCTGGATTTAAAATAAGTTGTAAAACTCCCAAACCTGTAGGGAAAAAAAAAGTTGGATTAAAGAAAACTTAAAAAAAAAAAAGAGTAGAAAAGAAACACAATTAAAAATAATAAAAATAAAAATGTTAAAAAATGTTAAAAACAAACCCTGAAAATTAAAAAGGAAAATAAATTTGATTTAACTCTATCATTAATCATGATAAAATTGATTCATGTGATTTCCCTCACAGATTTTACAAATTAAATAAATAAATAGATCCAACATATTCTAGCTGTATACTACCTAGGAAATAACTTTTACAAATAAATAGAGAACTCACAATAAAAAGATGAGAATAATATAGTGGATAGAGACACACACATGTTGCATATTTTTTTTGTAATTAACGTACATTTTAATAAAATGATATAAAAATGCAAAAATTAGGTACTATTCTAACTATTCAGAAGAAAATTTATATTACTTTATTTTTATTAAAAAACAAAAGACGGGCTTCTGGGTGGCTCAGTCAGTTAAGCGTCCAACTCAATTTTGGCTCAGGTCATGATCTCACGGTTGTGAGACTGAGCCCTGCAAATGGCCTTTGCATTGAGCATGGAGCCAGCTTAGGTTTATTTCTCCCCCTCTCTCTGCCCCTCCCCAACTCACTTGTGCTCTCTTGCTCTCTATAATAAATAGAAATACCATATAATCCAGTAATTCCGATACTGGGTATTTAACCAAAGAAAATGAAAACATTAATTTGGAAAATATTTATGCACCCCTATGTTTATTGCAGCATTATTTACAGTAGCCAAGATATGGAAGCAACTCATGTATCCATAGATACATGACTAGATACAATAATGACTATACATTTATATAATGGAATATTATTTAGCAAAAAAATAAGAGTGATATCTTGCCTTTTGTGACAATATGGATGGATCTAGATGGAATTATACTAAGTGAGATAAGTCAGATAAAGACAAATACCATACAATTTTCACTTTTATGTGAAATCTAAAAACACAACAAAAAAAAGAAACCTGAATAAATTCTCATAAATAGAACAAACTAATGTTTGCATGAGGGGTATAGGCAGGGGAATGGGTGAAACAGGTAAAGGGGATTAAGAGGTACAAACTTCTATGAATAGGGCAGACAATATGGATGGACCTAGATAGAGGGGATAGTGCTAAGTGAAGAAAGTCAGAGAAAGAGAAATAACCGTATGATTTCACTCGTATGTGGAAGTTAAGAAACAAAACAAGTGAACAAACTAAAAAAGAGACAAATCAAAAAACAGACTCTTAACTATAGGGAACAAACTGATGGTTATTAGCGGGTAGATGGAGGGGTAGTGGGCAGGGGATGGATGGAATAAGTGAAGAAAATTAAGAGTGCACTTACTGTGATAAGCACCGCGTAAAATTGTTGAATCATATTGTATACCTGAAACTAATATAACACTGCATGTTCATTATACCTCAGTAAAACAAAACATTGTAAAAGACGAACATACTTCTCATTATAAAATAAGTAAGTCACAGAGATGAAAAGTATAGCACAGGGAATATAACCAATAATACTATAGTAACATATGGGTACAGATAGTGACCACACACACAAGACTAAAAAAAAAAAGAAATAAGCATTAAATCTCAGAAGATAAAGTTAAAAATGTACAAACCACAGTAGAATGGTTGATGTGATTAAATAAATAATAAACAATAATAAAAAGGAATAAGAAGTAGTATAGAAGATAAATAAAATCAAATAAAATCAAATAAAAAGGAAGAAGAAGTAGTATAGAAGATAAATAAAATCAATAACATTACCATTAAAGCAAAGTAATAGCTAAATCCTTACTAGTATTATTTTTAATATGATAAAGTTTGATTAAAAAAGATTAATAAAGAATATAAGAGATTTTTAAGGTTTTTGACAGTCAAAAGAATTTTATACCAGAAAAATTTCATGTGTTAAATATAATGTATAATTTTTGGATATTAATATACCAAAACTGATGAAAGTGAAAGTGTAATATGCATAGCCCAATAGCCCTAGAAGAAATTACGAGTCAAGGAAATGCCCCTAAATATTTACTGAATTTCAACATATTCATGAATGAAATTTATTTTTATTTTTACATTCCTGTACTATAGAAGCCCATGCAGAGAACCAAAAATATATACTATCTTCCAGGGAAATGATACTGAAAAAAAATCAAGATTTTTAAAATAAATGAATAAGTTACAAATAAAATAAAGGCTTATTTAATCTAATAGTGATAAAATATGTATTATGTTATAATCAAGCAGTAATTAACAGAAAGGCATAAGTTTTTTAATGAGCAGATATATTCATGAAATAATATTAATATAGAAAATAATAAACCCTCAGAAATTATTTTACTAGATTTTCTACAGTAGTATTTGATAAAATTGAACATACATTCTTGATTTTAAAGCATAAAAAGCTAAGAAATCATAAATTTGTAGCTATTTAGAGACCAGATAATCATTCTCTTAATTTTATGAAAGATACCACAAGAAATACCCAACAAACAGCATGTTTAATAGAATATTTGAAATAGGCACATAAAAGTCTGGGACCAACCAAGATAACTATTATCACTAATGTTACTGAGCCATGTATGAAGGCCTTAGCCAGTGTAATAAGAACAAAGATATATTAATATTGTCAAAGATAGAGACTCAACACTCACTATTTGAAGTCTCTATGATCAGTTACCTAAATATTTCAAAAGAATGGCTAGAAACACTCTCATTTTTTTCTAAGTTACATCAAATCCAACAGTGAATCCTATTGTCTACTTCCAAGACATATATTTTTAATTTTTTTTAAAATTTACATCCAAATTGGTTAGCATATAGTGCAACAATGATTTCAGGGGTAGATTCCTTGATGCCCCTTAGCCATTTAGCCCATCCACCCTCCCACAACCCCTCCAGTAACCCTCAGTTTGTTCTCCATATTTATGAGTCTCTTCTGTTTTGTCCCCCTCCCTGCTTTTATATTATTTTTGCTTCCCTTTCTTTATGTTCATCTGTTTTGTCTCTTAAAGTCCTCATATGAGTGAAGTCATATGATTTTTGTCTTTCTCTGACTACTTTCACTTAGCATAATGGCCTCCAGTTCCATCCATGTAGTTGCAATTGGCAAGATTTCATTCTTTTTGATTGCTGAGTAATACTCTATTGTATATGTATACCACATCTTCTATATCCATTCATCCATTGATGGACATTTGGGCTCTCTCCATACTTCGGCTATTGTCAATAGCACTGCTATAAACATTGGGGTGCATGTGTCCCTTCGAAACAGCACACCTGTATCCCTTGGATAAATACCTAGCAGTGCAATTGCTGGGTCTTAGGGTAGTTCTATTTTTAGTTTCTTGAGGAACCTCCATATCAGTTTCCAGAGTGGCTGCACCAGCTTGCATTCCGACCAACAATGCAAAAGAGATCCTCTTTCTCCACATCCTCGCCGACATCTGTTGTTGCCTGAGTTGTTAATGTTAGCCATTCTGACAGGTGTAAGGTGGTATTTCATTGTGGTTTTGATTTGTATTTCCCTGATGATGAGTGAAGTTGAGCATTTTTTCATGTGTCGGTTAGCCATCTGGATGTCTTCTTTGGAGAAGTGTCTATTCATGTCTTTGGCTCATTTCTTCACTGGATTATTTGTTTTTGGGTGTTGAATTTGGTAAGTTCTTTATAGATTTTGGATACTAACCCTTATCTGATACATTGTTTGCAAATATCTTCTTTCATTCTGTCAGTTGCCTTTTAGTTTTGCTGATTGTTTCCTTCTCTGTGCAGAAGCTTTTTATTTTGATGAGGTCCCCATAGTTCATTTTTGCTTTTGTTTCCCTTGCCTCTTGAGACGTGTTGAGTAAGAAGTTGCTGTGGGCAAGATCAAAGAGGTTTTTGCCTGCTTTCTCCTCGAGGATTCCAATACTGTGTTGAATAACAGTGGCAAGAGTGGACATCCCTGTCTTGTTCCTGACCTTAGGGGGAAAGCTCTCAGTTTTTCCCCATTGAGGATGATATTAGCGTTGGGTCGTTCATATATGGCTTTTATGATCTCAAGGTACACTCCTATCCGTACTTTCTTGAGGGTTTTTATCAAGAAAGGATGTTGTATTTTGTCAAATGCTTTCTCTGCATCTATTGAGAGGATTATATGGTTCTTGTCCTTTCTTTTATTGATGTGATGAATCACATTAATCATTTTGTGGATATTGAACCAGCCCTGCATCACAGATAAAATCCCACTTGGTCATGGTGAATAATTTTTTAATGTATTGTTGGATCTGGTTGGCTAATATCTTGTTGAGGATTTTTGCATCCATTTTCATCAGGGAAATTGGTCTATAGTTTCCTTTTTAGTGGGGTCTCTGTCTGGTTTTGGAATCAAGGTAATGCTGGCTTCATAGAAAGAGTTTGGGTTTTTCCATTTATATTTTTTGGAACAGCTTCAAAGGAATAGGTGTTAACTCTTCTTTTCTTAAATGTTTGGTGGAATTCCCCTGGAAAGCCATCTGGCCCTGGACTCTTGTTGTTTTTGTTTGTTTGTTTGTTTGTTTGTTTGGGGGCAGATTTTTGATTACTAAATCAATTTCTTTACTGGTTATGGGTCTGTTAAAATTTCCTCTTACTTTCTGTTTCAGTTTTGGTAGTGTATATGTTTCTAGGAATTTGTCCATTTCTTCCAGATTGCCCATTTTATTGGCATATAATTGCTCATAATATTCTCTTATTATTGTTTTTATTTCTGCTGTATTGGTTGTGATCTCTCCTCTTTCATTTGATTTTATTTATTTGAGTCCTTTCCTTTTTCTTTTTGATCAAACTGGCTAGTGGTTTATCAATTTTGTTAATTCTTTCAAAGAACCAGCTTCTTGTTTCATTGATCTGTTGTACTGTTTTTTTGGTTTCGATAGCATTAATTTCTGCTCTAATCTTTATTATTTCCTGTCTTCTGCTGGTTTTGGGTTTTATTTGCTGTTCTTTTTCCAGCTCCTTAAGTCGTAAGATTAGGTCTTGTCTGAGATCTTTCTTCCTTCTTTAGGAAGGCCTGGATTGCTATATACTTTCCTCTTATGACCGCCTTTGCTGAATCCTAGAGGTTTTGGGTTGTGTGTTATCATTTTCATTGACTTCCATATACTTTTTAATTTCCTCTTAAACTTCTTGGTTAGCCCATTCATTCTTAAATTTGTTTTTTAACATTTTATTTATTTTTGAGACAGGGAGAGACAGAGCATGAACAGGGGAGGGTCAGAGAGAGAGGGAGACACAGAATCTGAAACAGGCTCCAGGCTCTGAGCTGTCAGCACAGAGCCCGACGTGGGGCTCGAACTCATGGACCGTGAGATCATGACCTGAGCCAAAGTCGGCCGCTTAACCGACTGAGCCACCCAAGCGCCCCAAAGCCCATTCATTCTTTAGTAGGATGTTCTTCAGTCTGCAAGTATTTGTTACCTTTTCAAATTTTTCCTTGTGATTGATTTCGAGTTTCATAGTGTTGTGGTTTGAAAATATGCACGGTATGACCTCGATGTCTTTGTACTTGTTTAGGGCTGATTTGTGTCCCAGTATATGGTCTATTCTGGAGAATGGTCCATGTGCACTAGAGAAGAATGTATATTCTGCTGCTTTAGGATGAAATGTTCTGAATGTATCTGTTAGGTCCATCTGGTCCAGTGTGTCATTGAAACCCATTGTTTCCTTGTTGATTTTTTGATTAGATGATCTGTCCATTGTTGTGAGTGGGGTGTTGAAGTCTACTATTATGGTATTACTATCGATGAGTTTCTTTATATTTGTGATTAATTGATTTATATAATTGGGTTTTCCCACATGTGGCGCATAAATGTTTACAATTGTTAAGTCTTCTTGGTGAATAGACCCCTGGATTATGATGTAATGTCCTTCTGCATCTCTTGATACAGTCTTTATTTTAAAGTCTAGATTGTCTTATATAAGTATGGCTACTCCACCTTCCTTTTGTTGACCATTAGCTTGATACATGGTTCTTCATCCCCTTACTTTCAATATGAAGGTGTCTTTAGGTCTAAAGTGGGTCTCTTGTAAACAACATATGGATGGATCTTGTTTTCTTATCCATTCTGTTACCCTGTATCTTTTGATTGGAGCATTGAGTCCACTAATGTTTAGAGTGAGCACTGAAAAATATGAATTTATTGTCATTATGATGCTTGTAGAGTTGGAATTTCTGGTGGTGTTCTCTGGTCCTTTCTAATCTTTATTGCTTTTGGTATTTATATATTTATTTATTTATTCATCTTTTCTTCCCTCAGAGAGTCCCCCTTAAAATTTCTTGCAGGGGGGCACCTGGGTGGCTCAGTTGGTTAAGCGTCCGACTTCGGCTCAGGTCATGATCTCGCGGTCTGTGGGTTCGAGCCCTGCGTCGGGTTCTGGGCTGACAGCTCAGAGCCTGGAGCCTGCTTCAGATTCTGTGTCTCCCTCTCTCTCTGACCCTCCCCCATTCATGCTCTGTCTCTCTCTGTCTCAAAAATAAATAAATATTAAAAAACAAAAATTAAAAAAAAATTCTTGCAGGACTGGTTTAGTGGTCACAAACTCATTTCATTTTTGTTTGGGAAATTTTTTATCTCTCCTTCTATTTTGAATGACAGCCTTGCTGCATATTTTTCTCATTCAGCACATTGAATATATCCTGCCACTCCTTTCTGGCATGCCAAGTTTCTATGGATAGGTCTGCTGCAAACCTGACTGTCTCCCCTTGTAGGTTAGGGACTTTTTTTCCCTTCCTGCTTTCATGATTCTCTCTTTGCCTGAGTATTTGTGAATTTGACTATGATATGCCTTGTTGATGGTCAGTTTTTGTTGAATCTAATGGGGTCCTCTCTGCTTCCTGGATTTTGATGTCTGTGTCTTTCCCCAGATAGGAAAGTTTTCCACTATGGTTTGCTCACATAACCCTTCTACCCCTATTTCTTCTGGGACCCCTATGATTCTGATGTTGTTCCTTTTTAAAGAGTCACTGATTTCTCTAATTCTTAAATCATGCTCTTTTGCCTTAATCTCCCTCTTTTTTTCTGCTTCATTATTCTCCATAAATTTGTCCTCTATATCACTGATTCTCTGTTCTGCCTCATCCATCCTTGCCGCTGTGGCAACCATCCATGATTGCAGCTCAGGTATAGAATTTTTTTTTTATTCCATCCTGACTAGTTTTTACTTCTTTTATCTCCACAGAAAGGGATTCTAGTCTATTTTTGACACCACCTAGTATTCTTATTATCGTGATTCTAAATTCTGGTTCAGACATCTTGCTTGTATCTGTGTTGGTTATATCCCTGGCTATCATTTCTTCATGCTCTTTGTTTTGGGGTGAATTCTTTTGTTTAATCATTTTGAAGGGAGAAAAGGAATTAATGAGGTAGAAAAATTAAAATTAAAAAAAATAAATTTAAAAAATATTAAAATTAAAAAATTAAAAACACACACACACAAACTGAATAAATAATGCTAGATCCTAGGTGTGTTTTGGTCTGGGTGTTGAAAGTGGTTTGATAGATTAGAGGGAAAAAAAAAGGAAATCGTTTGAGAATGTGAAATACTGGATACACTGAAGTAAACCAAAATTAAATGATGGAAGTAAAATAGAATATGAAAAAATTTACACAAAAGTAAAGAATGTAGTATAAAAAATTAAAGAAAAGTATTTTTAATAAAAATTGAAAATAAAAATAAATTTTTTGTCTTGCTGTATTCAAGAAAAGAAAAGAAGTGAAAAAGAGAAAAAAAAAAGAAAATTGAGTAGATGGACCTGCTAACACTTCGTTTTCCCCTAGAAATCAGACTATGAAGCACTTTATAGTCCATAAACTAAACAGGTGGTGAGACTTGTGTTCTTGAAGAGCAAGGTTGGCCCAGTTGGGCGGGGCTTAGTGTAAAGGCTCCCTTCTCCCCTAGATGGCGATGCTAGTCTACTTGTTTGGATTGTTGTGGTGTACCTAGGTGCGTATGCACGTGCACGGGAACGGTGAAAATGACGTCACCCAGCTACCCAGTCTCTAGTATAGGAACTCTGTTCTCCCGATCAGCAATCGTGCACCTGTCCTCTGTCTTCAGCTTTTGTCCACTCCCTGCTTTTTCACTGTCTGTGACCAAGGCCCAGGCAGTACCTCTCTCCCAAGTTTTGTCTCAGATATGACTGTTTTCCCCAGCCCCTTACTTCTGAAGAACTGGGGCTTTCACCCATTCTGCCCATCTGCGGGAGGGTCTCACCGAGCAATGGCCGAATGTTGGATGCACCCAGGAACGCTTGCTGGATTCTGCTGCTGCTGGTGCCCCAAGATTGTGGCCAGGTGTCAGTCTGCCCCAGAAAAAGTTCACGAGATAATGTAGCAGCAGCGTTTCAGGGATTATGGAAAATCACAACACACATCTGGCACCAGGCTTCACACTTAATGACCTTTTCCAGCACCACCGAATGTGGCCATTCTCTGGGGTCTGCTGGGACCATGTGGCCTCAACAGTCTCTACCAAATGTCCTTCCAGCAGTGGAACTGCTTTTCCCCGTGTGGCCTGAGAACCTCTGGGACCCCCCTCTGCTCCTGGGGATTCACCCTTCCCACCAGAGCACTGCCAGGTATCGAGCTGCAGAGTTGCAGACTCTGCACTCTCCTTGTTTACAGTCTTAGTGGAATTTAAACCCTCTCCTTTCTCCTTTCACCCATTTTAGTTTAGTCCCTGCAGCTGTTTCCAATTTTTCACTTTCTCTCCAGCTGCTTTTGGGGAGGCATGTTTTTCCTGTATTCTACACGCCCCCCTGCCCTGTCTCAGTCCTCTCTCTGCCCACAAAAGTGGCTTCCTGCCTGCTGCAGTTTCTTGCTCCCCACATTCACCTCTCCGTGCCACATACTTGCTGAATTCTGTGGTTCAGTTTGTGCAGATTGTTGTGTTAATCCTCCAATTAGTTTTATAGGTGTGTAGGATAGTTTAGTGTTGGTCTGGCTGTATTTCATGGACGCAAGACACACAAAAAACTTCCATGCTGTTCTGCCATCTTGGCTCCCCTCTCTACTTCCAAGACATATTTGAATCTGACAGCCACTCATCTAATACTAACTTCCTAAACCTAGACCACCAACATCTGTTGCCTGGACTACTTTAATAGTCTATTAACTGTTTTTCTATTCTTTTCTTGTTCTTCTCATCCCACCTCGAAGTCCTGCAAAATCTGTTCTCCAAAATCTCTATCTCCAGATAGATCTTTAAAAAGTGCAAGTCTGATCATTTCACTTTTTCCTAAGACTTTGCAGTAGTTTTCCTCTCACACATAGGGTAAATCCTGAACAAGACCTATAGTGCCCCCTTTCATCAGATGCCTGGATAACTACAAATTCAGATACTACTCTCTCCCTCACTTGCTGCAACCTTTCTGGGACTCTTTGTTAATGTTCATATTTCCCTGACTCAAAAAGTGCCTCTACATTTTTGTTTCCTTTTCCTTAAGTGGCCTCAACAGTCTCTACCAAATGTCCTGTAACCAAAATTTGTATGGCTCATTTCTTTTTTCATTTCTGTTTCACCTCAGATGTTATCTCTTTATAAAGGGTTTTATGACCAACTGATATGAAATACAGATTTTCTCAGCACTTTCCTCCTACCCATATGACTCAAACATTTCTTCATAGTTTATATCATGGTGATATCTGTAAGTATAACTATGTTATCAATTACTGAATATATCATTTATTTGTATGTGAGAAAGAGAGAAAGAGATAATGAGAGAAATTTTGCAAGAGGGGGGAATCTGTTTTTCAGAACCTACCTCTAGTTCCTATAGTGAGTACTCAATAAATATTTGTGGGTTTGTTTTTTTTTTTTTTTTACATTTATTTATTTATTTATTTTTAGAGAGAGAAAGAGAGCTAGCAGGGGAGGGGCAGAGGGAGAGGGAGAGAGAGAAACCCAAGCAGGCTACATGCTGTCAGTGCAAAGCTGGACACAGGGCTCAAACCCACAAACCGTGATTACCACCTGAACTGAAACCAAGTCTGATATCTAACCAATTGAGCCACCCAGGCACCACTCAGTAAATATTTGTTAAATATGATTAATGAATATTTTATGATAAGTGTGATGATTTTATTCTGTGGTAGAAAGGTTATACTAATGAGTTTATGCATTGTGAAAAATAAGTTAGATGCATATGACCAATGTTATTAACAGATTTAATAAATATAACCAAATAAAATTTATTAAAATATAACAAAATACATAATTATATTCTAGAGTACTAACATATAATAGAATATAGAAATAAGTTCTATTTTGGCAAAAGTTTTTCAAGTATAACACCTTGAAGCTATAAAGAAAGGAAAAACAGATTTGGCTACATGCAAATTTTAAAATCAATATTGAAAAGGCAGCATACACAAGACAGTAAAAACACAAAATTTATAATATAAAAGATCCAAAACTGATTAATTTTTAAGTATCTGAAAAGAATATAGAAAAAACAAAATAGATCTTAAGAAAATGTCAAATAAAATGTATATACATTTCAGAGAAATGCATTGAACAAATAGAAAAATTGCCAAGCTTTATAGTAATACAGAAAATATACATCAAAATGAGATGCAACTTACCTTTTAACAGATTGACCAAAATTAGAGGATTAATAATATCCAGTGTTGAGCAAAATTTGACTAAATGGGCAGTCATATGCTACTGGTGGAGTTGTGAAAGTCCAACTTCTTTTGAGAGTAATAGTTTCAAAATTTTAAAATAACTATACTTCTTTATTCAGAATTTCTGCTTCTATGTATTGACCTGAGAAAAATACTGTTACATATGAACAAAGATAAATTCATAGAATATTTATTGTTGTATTTTTATAAGGGTTAAAATTAAATACTTAAGTTAGTTATGCTACTTTTATTCTATGGAGTATTATGCAACCATTGAAAAGGAGGCAGATCTAGAGATAATGGTATGGATAGATTTCCCTATTGTAGTTACGTGAGAAAAGAATATGTGCAGTATAGTTCTGTTAACATAAAAAATATTTATAAATGCATGTTCATATCTAAACATATTGACTAGCAGATAGGTAGGTAGGTAGGTAGATATATACATAGATACATAGATGTGTGTATGTATGTGTGTAAGCAAATATACACCAAACTATTAACAGTGGCTATATCTGGGCGGTTTATAGAATTGGTCAGAGTTGGATGGGGAAATTTTACTTCTCACTGTCTATATTTCTTTCTCTGTACTCTCCTCCAGTATTCATTTATATTCATGAAAAACAATAAATAAAATAATTAGTTGACAGGATATTTACTATTGGCTTTCTCCAAAGTATGCTCAGTGTAATATGCCCAACATGATTTAAAAATACAATTAATTATATGTTCTTGATAAGCAACTTTTTTAAAAATCTACATTACCTATAAAGGATTGTGTCAATTTATATTTTTAACTTGAAATTTCCATTAATGTTTAGCATTATTTTTCCTAATTTCTGTTTTCTTTCATAAGTCAATGTTCTATCTAATGTTAAAAAAGCAGACTAGAGTTCCGGAAGATGGCGACATAGGAGGATGCTGGGCTCACCGCGTCCTGCTGATCACTTAGATTCCACCTACACCTGCCTAAAGAACCCAGAAAACCGCCAGAGGATTAGCAGAACGGAATCTCCGGAGCCAAGCGCAGACGAGAAGCCCACGGAAGAGGGTAGGAAGGGCGGCGAGGCGGTGCGCGCTCCACGGACTGGCGGGAGGGAGCCGGGGCAGAGGGGGTGGCTCGCCGGCCAAGCAGATCCCCCGAGTCTGGCTGGCAAAAGCGGAGGGGCCGGACGGACTGTGTTCTGACAGCAAGCGCGACTTAGCGTCTGGGAGGTCATAAGTTAACAGCTCTGCTCAGAAAGCGGGAAGGCTGGAGGACAAAGGGAGGGAGAGCTGCTGAGCCCCCGGACGGCAGAGCTCAGCTTGGCGGGGAACAAAGGCGCTCGCCAGCGCCATCTCCCCCGCCCATCTCCCAGCCAAAATCCCAAAGGGAACCAGTTCCTGCCAGGGAACTTGCTCACTCCACGCAAACACCCAACTCTGTGCTTCTGCGGAGCCAAACCTCCGGCAGCGGATCTGACTCCCTCCTGCTGCCACAGGGCCCCTCCTGAAGTGGATCACCTAAGGAGAAGCGAGCTAAGCCTGCCCCTCCTGCCCCCGTGCACCTTGCCTACCCACCCCAGCTAATACGCCAGATCCCCAGCACCACAAGCCTGGCAGTGTGCAAGTAGCCCAGACGGGCCACGCCACCCCACAGTGAATCCCGCCCCTAGGCGAGGGGAGGAGAAGGCACACACCAGTCTGACTGTGGCCCCAGCTGTGGGCTCGGGGCAGACATCAGGTCGGACTGCGTCCCCGCCCACCAACTCCAGTTATACACCACAGCACAGGGGAAGTGCCCTGCGGGTCCTCACCACTCCAAGGACTCTCCAAAATGACCAAACGGAAGAATTCCCCTCAGAAGAATCTCCAGGAAATAACAACAGCTAATGAACTGATCAAAAAGGATTTAAATAATATAACAGAAAGTGAATTTAGAATAATAGTCATAAAATTAATCGCTGGGCTTGAAAACAGTATACAGGACAGCAGAGAATCTCTTGCCACAGAGATCAAGGGACTAAGGAACAGTCACGAGGAGCTGAAAAACGCTTTAAATGAAATGCAAAACAAAATGGAAACCACGACGGCTCGGATTGAAGAGGCAGAGGAGAGAATAGGTGAATTAGAAGATAAAGTTATGGAGAAAGAGGAAGCTGAAAGAAAGAGAGATAAAAAAATCCAGGAGTATGAAGGGAAAATTAGAGAACTAAGTGATACACTAAAAAGAAATAATATACGCATAATTGGTATCCCAGAGGAGGAAGAGAGAGGGAAAGGTGCTGAAGGGGTACTTGAAGAAATTATAGCTGAGAACTTCCCTGAACTGGGGAAGGAAAAAGGCATTGAAATCCAAGAGGCACAGAGAACTCCCTTCAGACGTAACTTGAATTGATCTTCTGCACGACATAGCATAGTGAAACTGGCAAAATACAAGGATAAAGAGAAAATTCTGAAAGCAGCAAGGGATAAACGTGCCCTCACATATAAAGGGAGACCTATAAGACTCGTGACTGATCTCTCCTTTGAAACTTGGCAGGCCAGAAAGGCTTGGCACGATATCTTCAGTGTGCTAAACAGGAAAAATATGCAGCCGAGAATCCTTTATCCAGCAAGTCTGTCAGTTAGAATAGAAGGAGAGATAAAGGTCTTCCCAAACAAACAAAAACTGAAGGAATTTGTCACCACGAAACCAGCCCTACAAGAGATCCTAAGGGGGATCCTGTGAGACAAAGTACCAGAGACATCACTACAAGCATAAAACATACAGACATCACAATGACTCTAAACCCGTATCTTTCTATAATAACACTGAATGTAAATGGATTAAATGCGCCAACCAAAAGACATAGGGTATCAGAATGGATAAAAAAACAAGACCCATCTATTTGCTGTCTACAAGAGACTCATTTTAGATCTGAGGACACCTTTAGATTGAGAGTGAGGGGATGGAGAACTATTTATCATGCTACTGGAAGCCAAAAGAAAGCTGGAGTAGCCATACTTATATCAGACACACTAGACTTTAAATTAAAGCCTGTAACAAGAGATGAAGAAGGGCATTATATAATAATTACAGGGTCTATCCATCAGGAAGAGCTAACAATTATAAATGTCTATGCGCCGAATACCGGAGCCCCCAGATATATAAAACAATTACTCATAAACATAAGCAACCTTATTGATAAGAATGTGGTCATTGCAGGGGACTTTAACACCCCACTTACAGAAATGGATAGATCATCTAGACACACAGTCAATAAAGAAACAAGGGCCCTGAATGATACATTGGATCAGATGGACTTGACAGATATATTTAGAACTCTGCATCCCAAAGCAACAGAATATACTTTCTTCTCGAGTGCACATGGAACATTCTCCAAGATAGATCATATACTGGGTCACAAAACAGCCCTTCATAAGTTTACAAGAATTGAAATTATACCATGCATACTTTCAGACCACAATGCTATGAAGCTTGAAATCAACCACAGGAAAAAGTCTGGAAAACCTCCAAAAGCATGGAGGTTAAAGAACACCCTACTAAAGAATGAGTGGGTCAACCAGGCAATTAGAGAAGAAATTAAAAAATATGTGGAAACAAACGAAAATGAAAATACAACAATCCAAACGCTTTGGGATGCAGCGAAGGCAGTCCTGAGAGGAAAATACTTTGCAATCCAGGCCTATGTCAAGAAACAAGAAAAATCCCAAATACAAAATCTAACAGCACACCTAAAGGAAATAGAAGCAGAACAGCAAAGGCAGCCTAAACCCAGCAGAAGAAGAGAAATGATAAAGATCAGAGCAGAAATAAACAATATAGAATCTAAAAAAAACTGTAGAGCAGATCAACGAAACCAAGAGTTGGTTTTTTGAAAAAATAAACAAAATTGACAAACCTCTAGCCAGGCTTCTCAAAAAGAAAAGGGAGATGACCCAAATAGGTAAAATCATGAATGAAAATGGAATTATTACAACCAATCCCTCAGAGATACAAACAATTATCAGGGAATACTATGAAAAATTATATGCCAACAAATTGGACAACCTGGAAGAAATGGACAAATTCCTAAACACCCACACTCTTCCAAAACTCAATCAGGAGGAAATAGAAAGCTTGAACAGACCCATAACCAGCGAAGAAATTGAATCGGTTATCAAAAATCTCCCAACAAATAAGAGTCCAGGACCAGATGGCTTTCCAGGGGAGTTCTACCAGACGTTTAAAGCGGAGATAATACCTATCCTTCTCAAGCTATTCCAAGAAATAGAAAGGGAAGGAAAACTTCCAGACTCATTCTATGAAGCCAGTATTACTTTGATTCCTAAACCAGACAGAGACCCAGTAAAAAAAGAGAACTACAGGCCAATATCTCTGATGAATATGGATGCAAAAATTGTCAATAAGATACTAGCAAATCGAATTCAACAGCATATAAAAAGAATTATTCACCATGATCAAGTGGGATTCATTCCTGGGATGCAGGGCTGGTTCAACATTCGCAAATAGATCAATGTGATACATCACATTAACAAAAAAAAAGAGAAGAACCATATGATCCTGTCAATCGATGCAGAAAAGGCCTTTGACAAAATCCAGCACCCTTTCTTAATAAAAACCCTTGAGAAAGTCGGGATAGAAGGAACATACTTAAAGATCATAAAAGCCATTTATGAAAAGCCCACAGCTAACATCATCCTCAACGGGGAAAAACTGAGAGCTTTTTCCCTGAGAACAGGAACATAACAGGGATGCCCACTCTCACCGCTGTTGTTTAATATAGTGCTGGAAGTTCTAGCATCAGCAATCAGACAACAAAAGGAAATCAAAGGCATCAAAATTGGGAAAGATGAAGTCAAGCTTTCGCTTTTTGCAGATGACATGATATTATACATGGAAAATCCGATAGACTCCACCAAAAGTCTGCTAGAACTGATACATGAATTCAGCAAAGTTGCAGGATACAAAACCAATGTACAGAAATCAGTTGCATTCTTATACACTAACAATGAAGCAACAGAAAGACAAATAAAGAAACTGATCCCATTCACAATTGCACCAAGAAGCATAAAATACCTAGGAATAAATCTAACCAAAGGTGTAAAAGATCTGTATGCTGAAAACTATAGAAAGCTTATGCAGGTAATTGAAGAAGATATAAAGAAATGGAAAGACATTCCCTGCTCATGGATTGGAAGAATAAATATTGTCAAAATGTCAATACTACCCAAAGCTATCTACACATTCAATGCAATCCCAATCAAAATTGCACCAGCATTCTTCTCGAAACTAGAACAAGCAATCCTAAAATTCATATGGAACCACAAAAGGCCCCGAATAGCCAAAGTAATTTTGAAGAAGAAGACCAAAGCAGGAGGCATCACAATCCCAGACTTTAGCCTCTACTACAAAGCTGTCATCATCAAGACAGCATGGTATTGGCATAAAAACAGACACATAGACCAATGGAATAGAATAGAAACCCCAGAACTAGACCCACAAACGTATGGCCAACTCATCTTTGGCAAAGCAGGAAAGAACATCCAATGGAAAAAAGACAGTCTCTTTAGCAAATGGTGCTGGGAGAACTGGACAGCAACATGCAGAAGGTTGAAACTAGACCACTTTCTCACACCATTCACAAAAATAAACTCAAAGTGGATAAAGGACCTGAATGTGAGACAGGAAACCATCAAAACCTTAGAGGAGAAAGCAGGAAAAGACCTCTCTGACCTCAGCCGTAGCAATCTCTTACTCGGCACATCCCCAAAGGCAAGGGAATTAAAAGCAAAAGTGAATTACTGGGACCTTATGAAGATAAAAAGCTTCTGCACAGCAAAGGAAACAACCAACAAAACTAAAAGGCAACCAACGGAATGGGAAAAGATATTTGCAAATGACACATCAGACAAAGGGCTAGTATCCAAAATCTATAAAGAGCTCCTCAAACTCCACACCCGAAAAACAAATAACCCAGTGAAGAAATGGGCAGAAAACATGAATAGACACTTCTCTAAAGAAGACATCCGGATGGCCAACAGGCACATGAAAAGATGTTCAACGTCGCTCCTTATCAGGGAAATACAAATCAAAACCACACTCAGATATCACCTCAAGCCAGTCAGAGTGGCCAAAATGAAGAAATCAGGAGACTACAGATGCTGGAGAGGATGTGGAGAAACGGGAACCCTCTTGCACTGTTGGTGGGAATGCAAATTGGTGCAGCCACTCTGGAAAGCAGTGTGGAGGTTCCTCAGAAAATTAAAAATAGACCTACCCTATGACCCAGCAATAGCACTGCTAGGAATTTATCCAAGGGATACAGGAGTACTGATGCATAGGGGCACTTGTACCCCAATGTTTATAGCAGCACTCTCAACAATAGCCAAATTATGGAAAGAGCCTAAATGTCCATCAACTGATGAATGGATAAAGAAATTGTGGTTTATATACACAATGGAATACTATGTGGCAATGAGAAAAAATGAAATATGGCCTTTTGTAGCAACGTGGATGGAACTGGAGAGTGTGATGCTAAGTGAAATAAGCCATACAGAGAAAGACAGATACCATATGGTTTCACTCTTATGTGGATCATGAGAAACGTAACAGAAACCCATGGGGGAGGGGAAGAAAAAAAAAAAAAAAAAAAGAGGTTAGAGTGGGAGAGAGCCAAAGCATAAGAGACTGTTAAAAACTGAGAACAAACTGAGGGTTGATGGGGGGTGGGAGGGAGGGCAGGGTGGGTGATGGGTATTGAGGAGGGCACCTTTTGGGATGAGCACTGGGTGTTGTATGGAAACCAATTTGACAGTAAATTTCATATATTAAAAAAAATAAATAAATAAATAAATAAAAAAAAAGAAAAAAGCAGACTAAATATGATGGTATAAGTGTATAAGCAAACTTTTTCATGAATGAAGGTTATATTTAAACTATACATTAGCTGCCACATATTGGAAACCCAGGATAAGAAGTGAACTAAAGTGATTGAAGAAATAGTCAACCCACTTGAATATTAGCAAAGCTTTAACGATACCTCTATCTTATCCATTCATTTCCCAACACTCATGTGTCATAATGCTTTGACAGGTCTCTTCTCTGCCTACAAAAATGACTTCAGAGTCCCTTGACATTTTATCATGTAGATTTACATAAATAGTCACTTTTCACAAAAGGAATGGAAAAGAGAAGCAGGGTTTATCTAAGAGTTCTTTGATTTTTTTTACTTGATATGGTGTGTGAGCTGTGGGTGAGCTTAGCTGTCTGATTTTAGAGTACCTGGGGAAACTAGAGGCTAATGATCTCAATTCCTTTAATAATTTTGGGGAGTATCTATCCAGAAATCTGTACAGATTGAGATAGTAATTCTCAAATCTTCAAAGGTCAATAAAACAAAACTTGCCTTTCAATTATATTTTTCTTTCAGTATCTCAAAATGGATCTATATTTTGTCCAAACAGTACAATTATATACTTCCCAACTGGTCATTTGATTTTTTTCCACAAATACTATTCTGTTCAAATCTGTTCATTTAAAAACAATCCTTTATAAATATCTCTTCACCTTTAGGAAAATAAATCAGTAGTGGAAATACCAAGTGATTACTTTGTGTATGTATAATTAGAAGCTTGTTGGGCTCTATTACTGTCCCATGAATTATCTACCAAAGCATGGTGGGATTAATTAGAACTATTACATGAATCCCAAGAGTGATTTTTTTTCCCCTTTGGTGCTGAATGAATGTAACTACATTAGACACACAAATCATCAGACTCTATAAGTTAATCAGTTCTTCTAAGGCAGTACAATAAAACCCTGCCGAGGCCATTATGTACTCTACGGATTTGTAATCCTGTCTTGGTTTTAGAAACATAAAGACCATTAGGCACTTTTTTTTTTTTTGTATTTGCTCTATAGTCTCAGTAATATGATAAACCTAAGAGATCAAGACATCAAAGATGAACCAAATGCCAAGACTAATTTTGATAAATGTATATTCATTGTGATTGGTTGGCTTCATATTCCTTCTTTCCAAGATTCATTAAAAGACTATTTTTCCCCTCTAATTTTACATAGTTTTTGATTTTTTTAATGTTTATTTGTTTTTGAAAGAGAGAGACAGAGCATGAGCAGAGGAAGGGCAGAGAGAGGGAGACACCGAATCCAAGGTAAGCTCCAGGCTCTGTCCAGTCAACACAGAGCCAGATGAGAGGCTTGAACCCCCCATGACCTGAGCCTAAGTCAGATGCTTAACCAACTGAGCCACCCAGGTGCCCCAAATTTTACAGTTTTTGTATGTAGACCACATTGCACAGAGTTTGAAGTTCAGGCATTTATAGAGGCATTTCTTTTTCATTTTAAAGAAGCAACGATATACATTATTACACATACCATTTGTTAAAGAGTAAAGTTACAAGATAGCTTTTTTGTTCAACCTTTCAGAAGAATATACTTGGTCATTGCTATCCAATGTGTTCCCATAGCATACATTGACACTTAACCTTAGCACAATTCTTTCCCAAATAAACCTAAACTTTTGTCCAACCTCAGAGCAGCTGCCCCAAAGGGCTGTTGTGAGGGCACACAACATAACCCTAAGGGAAAAAAAAATACTATATTTTTAATACTAAACTAATAAATATTATTGTATTCTAAAGATGTCATGATATATAATGCCACTCAAAACCCTCTGCAATCTGGCCTCTGTAACGATGTATATTTCCCTGGGGCGCCTGGATGGCTCAGTCAGTTAAGTGTTGACTTTGGCTCAGATCATGATCCTGAGCCATCAATCCGGCTCAGTCGGTTCATGAGTTTGAGCCCCACATGGGGCTCTGTGCTGACAGTTCAGAGCCTGGAGCCCGTTTCAGATTCTGCGTCTCCCTCTCTCTCTGCCCCTCCCTTGCTCACACTCTCTCTCTCAATAATAAATAAATAATGGGGCACCAGGGTGGCTCAGTCGGTTGGGTATCCGACATCGCCTCAGGTCATGATCTCACGGTCCATGAGTTTGAGCCCCACATCGGGCTCTGTGCTGAAGCTTGAAGCCTGGAGCCTGCTTCTGATTCTGTGTGTGTCTCTCTGTCTCTCTCTGACCTCCCCCACTTGCTCGCTCTCTCTCTCTCTCAAAAATAAGCATTTAAAAATAAATAAACATTACAATTTTTTAATTAAAAAAACAATGTATATTCCCTATAAATTTCATTAAAATCTATGTTTCCCCATAAATCCTTAACATAAATATATTATCGTCCTCACTTATGGAGATTCCCCTTCAATATCAATCTGATCTTCAGTCTCCCACCCCCCACTGAAATGCCATCCCTGCAACACCCCCCCCCCCACAACTCCCTACTTAGTTAAGATCTAGATCAAATTTCGCATTTTTTAAAAGTCTATCTCAGAACCTCCGACAATTATGGCTTCTTCTTCATGATCAAAAGACACAAGTTTGATTTCAATTAAACTTTTGCAAAGTAGGAGAAAGTGACTCTGGAATGCTCTCATACATACCAGTACGTATTTGAATGAGTACACTTTGAATAAGCAAATCTATGGTGGGTAGAAATGCAAAAATCCTGAAACCTCTAGTAATATATGACCTCCCTCTTGATTCTATTAAATTGTACCAGCTCCAATGACCAACTTCCCAAGTCCTTATAACCTGGTCTTTTTAGATTTCAAATATCATTAGAAAGAATATTATTGGGCTCACATAGCTCATGCTTTGTGGGAGTGTCATCTAACATCTATTTTAAAAATATTGACCAACCCTTCTCAAATTAAGGGCGACTCAACATCTAAAGAGCAATACAGTTAATCACTAGGGCATAGCCAAAAAATATGGAAGTCTCTAGCTTTTGACTGTGTCCTGAACCAAGAGCATGCAGGTAAATAAAATAAAGGAGATACCCACAGATCATAAAAAAGTTGATAAAAAGTATAACTCTGACATTTCAGGTGATCTAGGTTAAAGGAAAGGAATGTAGTTAGAATTGGGGGCTTGTATCTCTTCCCCAATTTGTAATTTTTCTAAGGGAAGGTGAGGGAAAAGACTTGAAAAGGTTGAGGTTGATGGGGTGCCTGGGTGGGTCAATTGGTTAAGTGTGTATTTCGTGATTTTGGCTTGGGCCATGATCTCACGGTTCTTGAGATTGAACCCTATATTAGGCTCTGCACTGATAGTGCAGAGCCTGCTAGGGATTCCCTCTCTCCCTCTCTCTGCCCCTCCTCTACTTCCTCTCTCTGTCTCTCTCTCTCTGTCTCTCTCTCTCTCTCTCTGCCTCCCTCTCTCTCAAAAAATAAACATTTCAAAAAAAAAAGAAAAAAGAAAAGGTTGAGGTTGGAACACCATGGTTGCTATATATATATATATATATATATATATATATATATATATATATATTTTTTTTTTTTTTTTTTTTTTTTTCCTTAGCATTTAGGCTCTTTAGGTTGTTGATTTCAATTTGGCTCCACAGTTACCTGAGTAATCATGCACAAGTCCCTTACTTCTCACTGCTATCCCTCAGGTTCCTGATTTGTAAAGTGGAGATATTATGTAGCCTATGTCTTAGGTATTTATAAGGACCATATAAAACACTGCATACTTTGAAGAGTTTCTATCACTCAGTGAGTGGCAAAAAGTGTTAACTTTATTATTTCCTCACACTGAATACTTTACACTCTCCTTTTCACGCATTCACCCTCCCACCACCCCCAGAGAAATAGTCATGTCTTCAAACTTAAGGTGAGCAGAGAGGTTTCAGAAATACACATCAAAGTTAAGGAAGTCTTAATGCCTGAATGCCAAGGATGCAGTTTTCTATTCATTCAGTTTACCTTGCCTGCTGTTAGCTAACTGCATTTTCATCATATTGTGCTACCTCAATTATGTTGTCTGCTCTTCAGGGATTGTGGCAAATGGATATGCTAGAAAGAAAAAATGAGGCTTTTTGTTTGAATATAGGTTTTAGATCAACAATTACTTGAAATCTCTTAAGTTTCCATTCTCATTCCTTACAACTAGGTTAAAACAACAAAAATTAAAATAAACATACAGGAGAAAAAAAAATAAAGTATAATCAAATTCCTTGCTATTGCCTCCCTGGGACAAAAAATGGAAAGTTCAACTCAAAATAATTCTGTAGTGTCCTCTTTTCTCGGTCCCTCTTCAATTAACCAGATTTTGTGAAAAGTGTCCCTCCCTAGAGTTCACTGATCTCCCTAAACACAGCTCAACTTGGCTTCATGGTGTAGTCTCTGCTTCTTTTGAAATAGAGGCAGAATCCAAATTCTCTAAAAAAGTAAAGAGGGTTTTTTTTGTCATTTTTCCATGAGCTATAAATATAGCTCTGAGAAAAATTAGCAAAATATTTAAATTCTAGCAAATCGGTGTTAATCAAAAGGTTGTGGTGTTTCAGTCAATGTTGATTTGTCTGTACATATCTGAGGATATTGTTGCCATTTCATAATGAAGAGAAAACCAATATAAGGATATAAGGAAAGTCTGTATACCATGATATATGTATACATAGGCAAATAATTATCCTCTTCTTGTATTTTCAGTAGTTCATTTTATTTTGGATAATCTATGCTTGTATTACCATGAATATTTCAGGAGAGAATTTTGCTTTGAGGTTATTGATTGCCTAACACCAGGACAATGGGTGTTGAGCATACCTTATAAACAAGAATAGACTAACTTCTCTTGGAAACAAAATGGGTCCCAGAATCTGACCTTTTTACATACTGGAAATTAATTTATGAAAAGATACTATTTCAAATAATTGGAAAAGGTTGAATAATTTAACAAGTTAGGGGGATACATTTGTCTAGGAACTTGAAGGAAAATAAGTTTTAGAGTCAGTCCCCCACAGACAATTTGTGGATGAATCAAACATTTAAGTTTAAATGTTAAAATTATGACAAGTATTAGAAAAAAAGTTAGTGGAAAGCATAAAACTCAGATGCATAATATGACCACATTTAAATTTTAAAACCAAAGAGATACACTAACCACAAGCATGCTGTTGAACAGTAAACAAAATAAAAAGGAACATTTACAATAAATTAACTGAAGTTACTAATATGCATATTACATAAAACATATTCAATGTTACTAATAGTCAAACATATGAAATATAAAATAATAATGATATATTATTTTCCCATCTACATCTAGCCTAGAGAATAATATGGGGAAAATATCCACTATAGGAGGCTGGCAGTTAGAATCTGTATACATTTTTTTTGAGGTTAAAATACCTTTATTTATTTTTACTTATTTATTTATTTGTTTGTGTATTTATTTATTTATTTATTTATTTATTTATTTATTTATGTATTACCATGGCTGGCACACAGTGTTATAGAATCATGAGGGAGGAAGACAGAGCAGAGGAGCTCTAGACTAGACATCAGGAGGCTTGGGTCATAGCCTCTTACAGCCTCTGTTAGTCTGGTTATGCACAGATCAAGTCTTATCCATCCTATACCCACTGCCTACAAAAATGTTCACAGTGGGCATGAACTTAATAAGCATGTGCTTTTGTTTTAGGGTTTTAGGGTTTTCCACCCCCTGGACATAGCTTCTATAAGGAAAAAATAGGTGTGGAGAAAAGCTAAGGGGTTATAAAAGATTTCCATCCCATGCTGTACACTGTTCTACCCCCACTCAAAGTTCAATACCTGCTCTTGACATTGCATCTTGCAGCCCACTGAAAATATGTGTCCCAAACTCATACATCTACCCTAGGGAAATTCTCTGTTTGGAATTGTTAGACATGCATGTGCTCACCCTTAGAGCAGACTTTATGTCCAACAAAGTAGAGTTCTGTGATTAGTCAGACGAAAATACTGCTTTTTCATCATTCTCTCTTCTCATTATACTACTAGATTTATGTCCAGCCTTTCTTTATGTTCTACATGTTTCTTTTCTTTTTCTTTTTTTTTAAATTTAAATCCAAGTTAAGATGTAGTGTAATAATGGTTTCAGGACTAGAACATAGTGATTTATCACTTACATATAAACCCAGTGCTCATCCCAACAAGTGCACTCCTTTGTGACCATCACCCATTTAGCCCATCCCCCCACCCCCACCCCTCCAGCAACCCTGTTTGTTCTCTGTATTTAAGAGTCTTTTATGGTTTCCCTCCCTCTCTGTTGTTATCTTATTTTTACTTCCCTTCCCTTTATGTTCAACTGTTTTGCTTCTTAAATTCCACATATGAGTGAAATAATATATTTGTCTTTCTCTGACTTAACTTCACTTAGCATAATACCCTCTATTTCTATCCATGTTGTTGCACATGGCAAGATTTCATTATTTTTGATCACCAAGTAATATTCCATTGTATATATACCACATCTTCTTCATCCATTTATCAGTCAATGGACATTTGGGCTCTTTCCATAATTTGGCTATTGTTGATAGTGCTGCTATAAACATTGGGGTGCATGTGCCCCTATGAATCAGCACTGCTGTATCTTTTGAATAAATACCTAGTAGTGTGATTGCTGGGATGTAGGGTAGCTTTATTTTTAATTTTTTGAGGAACCTCCATACTGTTCTCCAAAGTGGCTGCACCAGTCTGCATTCCCAACAGTGCAAAAGATACCACCTCACACTTTTCACAATATATATACATTTTTAACAAAATTAAGAAATCTGACGTTATGTGACAAAATAAAAAGTAACCCTTATTTGACCCAAAAGTAGTTAATTTACACTTACTTATCCTGTATAGCAAAACACCAGTATATAAAGATGTAAGTACTACAACAGCATTTAACTGAAGCTTTACTATGCATAAACTGCTGCCTACCAATAAATACATTTTCACATTTTATTCCAAGGTCCCCAGAGGGAATTGCTTTAAAAGTATAAATTATCTTCTTGATTTTTCTATTTCAGGACATTTATTGCAGCCTTTTTTGTTAATATCAAGTATATGTATGTGTATCTATACATGTGTAAAGATTGAAGCAATATAAATGGTCATAAATATAGGAATGACTACATATATAAGGCACATCATATATCAGGTGTTCCACAGCTATTAAAAATAATAAATGTGGATGCAGATATTAACCTTGACAGAAGTCTGTGATAATTTGCCTAATGAAAAGAGCAAGTTTTCGAGTGATAGACACAAGTGGACTGTATTTATAAAATGAAGAACCAAAAGCTTATATGTGAGTAAATCAATGATCAAGGGCTTGCAAAAGGATACAAAACCTAAAAAGATAATCAAACTGTTGATATACATGACTCAGATAGTGAGATTGATGTGCTCGTGTGGAGAGATAGGCAGGAGAAGGGAGAGACTATTTGTTTTTCTTAAAAACATTTATAGTATTTCCAAAAGTGATAACACAGTCATGTTAACAAATTTGGATGGTAAATAGTAATTCCAGTATAAAAGTGGTGCTTAATGAAGATAATATTCTTAACTCTAAAATTAATTAACTGAGGAATTCTTCTAGGAAATGTTGAACTTTTGCTCACTTATGGGGCTTTTGCTCACTTCCTAGCCTGAACTTTATCATCCTTGCTCTGACTCCCTAAGCCCCAGCTTTTCTAATCTTTGGTCAGATGTATATCTCTCTGATCTCAGTTTGTTTTCCCTTTGCCTGAACAACTTTTCCCCCTCCCCCCATTGTCTAATTTATTTTCATTTGTTACAAAAATATGATTTCAAATATCACCTCTGCAGAGAAACAGCTGTATAAGGCATACTGCCTCCAATATAAGGTGAAGTAATACCTCTGTAACTTTGCTTTAAGTTTATTTATTTATTTTGAAAGACAGAGAGAGAGAAAACAGGAGTGGGGGGACAGAAGGAGACGGAGAGAGAATCCCAAGCAGGCTCTGCACTGTCTGCATGGAGCCTGATGTGAGGCTCAAACTTGAGAACTGTGAGATCATGACCTGAGCCAAAACCAAGAGTCGGACGCTCAACCAGCTGAGCCACCCACATGCCCCAAAGCATACATAAATTTTACAGTTCCTGTGCTTTCTCTTCATAGCACTTACTGCAGTTGGTAATTATGTAAATGTGAATTTTTTGAATGACGTGTGGTTACT
This sequence comes from Neofelis nebulosa, assembly GCF_028018385.1. Classification (NCBI taxonomy): domain Eukaryota; kingdom Metazoa; phylum Chordata; class Mammalia; order Carnivora; family Felidae; genus Neofelis; species Neofelis nebulosa. The sequence continues at coordinate 70,339,040 of NC_080790.1, forward strand.
TTTGGGATTATAAACTCTGTGATAGTAGGAAATACCTGGTTTGCTCATCATTTTATTTGGTGCCGTGAACAATTACTGATGTCTAAGGTGGTATTTAATTAATATATGTTGGATAAATGAATGAAAATAACATTGAGTTTACGCCTCAAAATGAACAGGCACTGACATCAAAACTGGACCCACCCAGTGTTCTAAACCTCTCCGAACTTCACAAAGACCCTGAAAGGGCAAATAACTCAGGGAACAATATTGTGCAATATTCTTACATGAAGTGAACTTTCAGTGACTTATTCTCTGAGTCTTCCTTCACTTAGCACCTGAAAAGACAGGAAAAAAAAAATACCCCCCCACCCCACCTCACAATCCACTATATAAACAATGTAAAAAAGATGTTATAATATTCATTAAAAAATAGTAGGAGGAAGATAGAGACAGTTACCTTTAAAACAGGAAAATAGCCCAAAACTTTTTGAAAGATTTCAATAGGTAAGGGCATTCTTTCTCTGTGACATGTTATTAAAACCAAAAATTTTAGCATTTGGAAATGTTACTGAATATTAGACTGTGAAGCAACAGATGCTAGGAGCAAATCTCTGGTATTCAGTTCACTTCTTATCATATTGTAGATTATAAAAAGTTTCTTAAATATATATGAGTAAATAAAAGAAAATACCATGATAAGCTACCTGACATTATCCATTTGGGGAAAAAAAAATTGCAAAGCATAGCCAAAACACAACAGATACAACCTTTCCCTTATTCTGTATTTTGGACTCATGGAAAATAACAATTAATCATGGCAGTCTATCAGTCTGCACCTGAATATAGCCTCAAACTCCTTTTCTGGTAAAAACTGCAGGTGCTATCCACTAATCTGAGTTTTACTGAAAATTGACACTCCTTACATAGACTGACCAATGATTATAGTTAAGTTACCAAGTAAGTGGCCTTCAAAACTGACCAAAGTTTGTGGGAATAGCCTTGTTGAAAGCAAAAATCAACTGATACGAGTCTGTAATTAATAGTAGTCAGCGATTTTCTAGTGTGGTCTTCCTCTTCTTTCTGGTCTGAACACATCTGAGCATTCTTCTGATGGGTTATCAGGCTTAAAACGAGTTCATCTATTCACTTTCCAGAACAAAATGTCAGGTTGTTTTCTTTTTTAAAAAGCTGATCTTTTGGCCTATTATGGAGTGTAAACGGCAGCAGATATTCAAAAACATTGATGCATAACTCATGTGAAAGTGTCCATATTTGTCATATTTTCTTAATATATGAAGTAACAATTACTGGGACATCAAGAATATCTCAAAGTTTCCTTCCATTTCAAAATCTCAGACTAAGATTTGTTTTTTTTTTTTCTTTTGTCTGCCAATGAATAGTCTCCTTTAACAAATTTCTTTACCTGTTATTAAAACTGTTGTTATTTAAACTTCTCTGCACCTGAACTGTTTTCATCCTTTCCAACCTTGCACCCAAACTCTCCTCAGGTCCACGATTGAACAAGAAAACCCCAGAGTGAGACACCAGTGTTCCATTAGTTATAGGACAACATACAGAAGCATTCTGATGCACCATGAAGAATCTTTATATAAAGTGTCCATGTGCAAAATCATTAACCTGCTAATACTTCACAATGTTGCAATGTCAGATAATTATTTTCTTTTGTGCTTTATTAATCATGATTAAAGCAGAATCTAAGGACTTCACTCCTGCTCTTCCACAGAGATCTGTAAAGGAACCCACACATACAATTTTTTTTCTAATACTTTTGTTGACATTAGAATGTTCTGCTTCAATACCTTCTTGTGACTTTTGTTCCTCTTGTGGTCCTAGGAATTTTTAGTTTTTATGTAAAGGTAATTCAGCAGATGATAGATAGGGCTATATTCTCTATCAAGTGAGCTTGTCATAAATTCATTAGACCCAATGGAAGAATCTGATAAATGACATATCTGGGTCTAATGTGTCTTGATGGTGTTCTCTAAGTGTTAGTTCCTTATTGAGATTTTTCTACCTAGTTCAAACCCTTGATTTTATAATTGTCTATTGCAAGGAAGTCAGCAAATAAGTAAAGACTGGCCAGAGCAAATCATTGATTCCATGTCTTGATAGATTAAGGAAATGTATATAAATACTAGATGAGAGAGAATGATTAGTTTATGGTAACACCCAGTGATAAACGTGTGTTGTTTTTCATTTATGAAGCTAAACCATGGGACTGTTTTTTTTTTCTTTTTTCGCACAGGACTGTTTTTCAAACTTTCATTAAACAGCACCCTTTTTAAATTACTTCTTTTATTCACCCACCAATAAATGATATTTGTTGAGTAAATGAGGGCATGTACAGATTATAAGGCCAATAAATGGCATAAGACTTTTTAATAAGTAAAAAAAAAAAATCGTTGACATAAAAAGGTTAGAAGTTGAATTTGAGGCTTCATCTTTCAAATTCTTCATGTTTTGGTTGCTAAATTTCATGGAAAATTCCATTTCCTTATATAAAATATTTCATATTTTATTTTATTCAGTTTATTTTGAGAAAGAGAGAGAGAGAGAGTGGGGGAAGGGCAGAGAGAGAGGGAAAGAGACACTCCTGAGCTGTCTCTGCACTGTCAGTGCAGAGCCAGACGTGGGGTTCAATCTCAGGAATTGTGAGATCATAACCTGAGCCAAAACCAAGAGCTGGACACTTAAATGACTGAGTGACCCAGATGCCCTTAAAATGTTTCATATTTCAAATATAACAAATTTTAAACAGTTCATCTTCTAATATCCAGATACTTTCAACCTCATTAATCCAGAAGTTTAAAAGAAGAGTAGCATGAAATTTATAAAACTATTTTAGTTCCTTATTATAAATAACAATCTTTAAATAAGAAATATTCTAAACTTGTAATAACTGCTGGAAAATCTATAATTAAATGCTATTATGACAAATTATGTAATTTCACACTTATAATTGCACAGTTGGCTGCTGTATTTATGAGAAATATCAGATTCACCTAGCATCCAAATAAACCTAACCTATAGATATTGATGTAGTATGCTTATTTGTATACACTTATGGGACTAGAAATGTACAGGTCCTAATTTTTTTTAAAAGACCAGTGCAGATCAGTAAACTTCCTAATTCATTATGTATTGATAATTAATTAAAGTCTCCTTCAGAGAAAGTGTATTTCCAGATATATGCAAAAATGAGATAAACTGGAAGCCCGAGTTGATGCATTACTGATTTCCATTGTGTTTACTTCTTGTATATCATATATATGAGTCTGCTTTTTGCTTTGCTATCGTACTTTAAAATATAAACAATATTATAAAAATAATTTGACTCTTTTTTTTTTTTTTTTTTTTGCTGAACTCCACATTCCTTTCACAATGTTGTGTGGTACTCATGAATCTCAGTCTATCATCTCAGGGGTGCTAAATATTTTGTAAAATGTCCCTCTATCTTTATCTATTGCATAATAATTTATTTTACATCTAATTCTAACCCTCATCCTATAGAAGTAGCATGAAATTCAACCTCAGTATTCTTTTGTATTCTTCCGCCTTAGAATTATGAGAAGTATCCCCGGGCACAGAAAAGCAGGAACCAGATCGATTTCAATCTCCCTTGACTATCACTGGTATTTTCCTGTTCAAGACCAGTTGTCCCTTGGGGTGGCCAGTAGCTTTCCTACTTTCTTGCCAAGTAGAAATATCCTAGGCTTTTGGTAATGTAAACATCCTGATTCCTTGGGTCTAGCCTACCTTGGGTGCATTCAGAAACAGTATACTTCTGAAAGTTCGCCATTTACCTGAACCTTGGGTATTTTCCATTCTGGGCGTATACACTAATCTTCACTGCCTGTTCAAGGAAAAATTGTTATGAGCTAGCCTCTACTCCAAATCAATGATCCTCTCACTTCAGAATTTGTAACACAATCTCTTACATTGTTTGAGTATTTCAAAAGATAAAGGAAGAGGCCGTCTAATAGCAACTTTTCATTCTTCCTACAAAAGCTTCCAAGGTAACAGAACACTAAAGGTGAAGGGGGAATTAAGGGAAAGATACAATTATAATATACCAAATATACCAAATATAATTCTGATTATTCTATAAAATTGATACTTAAAATTTCAGTAAGTATTCTGCTATAACTTCATTTCATTCTCCAATTTCTTTTTTCTCAGATACTTTGAGCATGGTAAATCAAAGCCATGTGTTCTGATGAGAAGAAAGTGACATTCTAAAGTTTTTGAAATTCTGCTAGGAAAATTATTCTTTCTAAGTTGTGCAGCATGTTCTTTTATTTTAGCTTTGTCCTTGATCTCTTTACCCTCTGCATCCTTCCTCAATGGCAGTGGAGCGAACTTTTCCTATCTGAGTCTCTTCCAGATAGCCTTACATCTAATTGCTAAATCTTTGCCTTAACTCTGAATTAATAAAGAACAGTAACAGAATAGATATAAGAGAAAAAGTGAAGGACGATGGAGGAAAAATAGAGCAGAAAGGAAGGTGAGAAACAATAAATAAATAAATAAATAAATAAATAAATAAAAAGAAACAAACTGGAAGTAGTTTTAGAATACTAATTGGCATATTCACCAGCTTGGGTTTGTAATAAATGTAAGGCAAAGAGTATTTTTATTCCCCTTATTTTCTTCCCATGATACTTTAGTTTTAAATTTAAATATGTATTTGATTCTTGGCTGCTTTCAAACAATTATTAAGGATATAAAATGCAGTGTCTAATATGGTCTTAGTTTGAATAGAGGTTTATTGTGTATTTTGTCAGTTGGAACCTATTTGAAGAGCTAATGCCAAGTTCTTGGAAGAGAAAATTAAGATAATACAATAAATATAGTTTTTGTATTTGTCTGCAAATAATATGAAAACAAATGATTTTATATGGATATTAACAAATTTCTTTTTTTTTTTAAGCTTTTTCAAGTTTATTTATTTTGAGAGAGACAGAGACAGCATGAGCAGGGAGGGGACACAGAGAGAGATAATCCTAAGCAAGTTCCACATTTCCAGCTGTGGAGCACAATGCAGGGCTCTAACCCCTAAATCGTGAGATCATGACCTGAGCCGAAACCAAAAGTCGAATGTTCAGTTGAATGAGCCACCCAGGCACGCATGATCTTAACAAATTTCTTAAAACTAAACAAAGGCAGCAGACCTATAGCATGCCAACAGAGGAATATGACTAGGTGAGATACCATAAAACTGCTAACACCGTAGAATGTCATTTCCATGCCCCACATCCACTTTGTCATCAAAATTTCATAATTAGAAGAGTCCAAAACATGGCCCAAACCAATCACAGACAGGCATATGGTACTTGGATTCTTTTTTTTTTTTTTTTGGCTTATTTATTTTTATTTTGAGAGAGAGAGAGAGACAGAGACAGAGAGAGAGAATGCACAAGTGAGGGAGTGGCAAAGAGAAAGGGAGACAGAATTCCAAGCACAGTCTGCACTGTCAACACAGAGCCCAATATGGAGCTTGAACTCATGAACTGTGAGATCACGACCTGAGCCAAGATCAAGAGTCAGATATCTAACCAACTGAGCCACCCAGGTACCCCTGTACTTGACTTCTTTTAGTCAGTAGTTATCCAACCTGTGCTTGAATGCCTCAATGACAGAGGATTTAACCTGCAGTGCCACCCACTCATACTCAAGTTGATTGTTTCCTAACGACCAGCAAGATCCTCTTTGTATTTCCAACTAAATTGGTTCACATTTCTGATTTCTACATCAAAGTGTTGGATATATAAAGTGAGATTACATTATTTTATTTCCATATAATGACCCTGTAAACATTTCACACAGCTATGGTGTCCATCTGTGAATTATTTCTCACCCTTCATTTGAAGATCCTTCAGTCAAACCTTAAATGATTGACAGGGCTAGAGTTCCTATGTTCCTTTTCCTCAGAGTGCCTCTATTTTACTTATGATACATGGAAACTTTGGGAATTAAAAATATGACAATATTTGGTAATGTGCAACTAAAGAAAGGATATAAAATCCAGGGTGGATTGTCTAGTAACACCATTTAAGCATTTAAGTACAAACACACTTTTTTGTATTTCCAATCTTCACTGTAAATATTTATCATCATCATTTTTCTGAGCCATTGCTGGCCCTGGTCCAGATTGCTGAGAATACAAAAGGCCCGGACTTGTTAAGTGATAATATTGGGAGAAGCAAATGGAGAAAAATTAAGCAAAATAATCCAAAATAAAGATATATTGTAACAAAGTATCTTAATACAAGATAGACAAAATTAATGTGGACTTGACTTTTATGTAGTAATAATAGAGTTTATAACATTACTATACTTACATAGTATTCTTTGTTTTAGGTACTGTACTAAGTGATACATTCTTGTGAAAAAAAGAAAGGCAAAATCCTTATGTGAAAGAGGAAAAATACCAACCCTTTCATTTGTCCTTAAAGTATGTGTGTTTAAGTTTTGTATACTAACTAATATCTTTTCAGTTTCTGATTTCATAGGCATTAATTTTTACAATAAGCAAAATATTTACACCAATAATTTAAATTTATAGAAATTATAAGTGTAATTTTACCTTACATGTCTTTGGGTAATGTGTAATTTTATTACATTTCACTAAACATAATTAAAATAAGCTATTCATATCCTTATTGAGGTGAATCTAAGATCACTTCTGTATAAACAATGATACAAGTTTAAATAACTTGACTGTGTTGTATTAACTGAACCATCTGTTCAGTTTGTAAAATGCTTTACATGAGAATACAGGTTCTGTAATACAGCATAGATTAAATATGAAACAGGAAAGGATAAAAAAAAGATTTTTATATCTAATAATCTTAGATGAGTTAGTTTATCTAAGATGTACAAAACATCCAATATCTTCTTGACTTAGGGAAAACTCAGTAGTCTGGACTTTGTTTATTACCCTGATTTGGATAAATTTGCTAAATAACTTTTTTCATATTGAATAATAATTTTAAAAATGTTTCTTTCCTTTTCTTCCAGCCACTGTCAATAGTCTCTGTCTAGAAGAGATCTTGCTCCATCAAATTATAAATTTTTAATGTCTTCCTTACATTACAAATGAGACTGGTCCACACAGGTGGAAACCAAAGTTCTCAGTGACATCCAGCCCAGGATGCGTATCCAACCTGTTATATATCATTAGACAATGGGGTTGTGCTAGAGCAGAAAGATGACTTGTTGAAGACTTACCCTCATCTTTTACAGTCTGCACCTGTTCTACTTCAGTGACTGGCATAGATTCCAAGTATGACAAGGGAATGCTCCCTGATTATTTCCAGGGAGCCTTACTGAACAAAAAGTGCCTTACTTAACAAAAAGTATTAAATAATACCAACAGGAGATGTTTTCAGTCTTCCAAAATATAATTTTTCTGCTTGTTGACATGGTGACTACTTTCTAGATTTTTAAATTTTCTTTTTTTCAGGTATGTGTTGGTTCTATTTTTAGTCAAATTGACTACTGCTATCAAGACAATAATTAGATACAATGACATACTGATAGTTTAAAAAATAAACAACATTCCCAAAATGCCAATGAAGACAACATATTAACTAAGTTTTTTAGCACAATTAAGAAGTGTTTGATTTATTTAGCATTATCAATTCTTTCCATAGACTTTATCATTTGATGAAAATGGTGAACTTCTTACGTTTAGGAGGACTACAAAGAAGAATTATTACCAACTAGTTCCAGGAAATGATCAATTAATTTACTATCACAGACATAAGCACATTTAAGACCATACTTTCAAATGCGATATTCATCTAAAATTATCTAAAATCAATTCACAGATTATTTTTTTTTCCAAAATTAATGAAATATAAGGAGAAACACAAAACATTTCAATAGATCATGAGTACAATCTGTGACTCAGGCCCTGTCTTAGCATAAGGACTTTTGATTCAACTCATCCTAATTTTGAGAGTCATTATTTGATACTGTCTTGGAGTAATTAGGATTAGTATCAAAATCCTGTTTGTGGAATTCACCAGTTTTGTTTGCTTGTGTGCCTGTTTGCTTATTTTAGACAAGTTGTTAACTATCTTTCTTAACCTTAGAGTTTTTGTGTTTGTTTTGGCTACATAGTGAATTATAGTGCAGGAAAGTGGTGTGTTTCCTGGGTTATTGGTCTCCTGTGTTGTTGACAGAGGCAGAAAAAAATAGACAATGAGAGTAGCCAGGAGCCCAGGTGCAATGACCAGTTTGATTCAACTCATTTGAACTCATTTGTTGTTGGTAGCAAGCATAAAAATAAGATCAACTATTCACTAATGCACACTCTACCTAGATTCTCATTAGTAGGGAACTGGGTTAAGTAAACTAAGATGCATTAGTATTATGAAAAACAATGCATCATTTAAAAAGATTATTTAATTTTATTTCTGCTTCATGGAAAAATCTTCCAAGAATATTCCTTAATGAAAAGGACTTAACATTACGTAGAATGTAACATCTATATTAAAACACACACAGGGGGGCACCTGCGTGGCTCAGTCTGTTAAGCTTTGGACTTGATATTGACTTAGGTCATATCTCACGGTTCATGAGTTCAAGCCCTGAGTAGTGTTCTGTGCTGACAGTGTGGGGCCTGCTTGGGATTCATTCTCTCCTTCTCTGGCTGCCTCTCCCCTGCTCACTCGCACATGCTCTCTCTCTGTCTCTAAAATAATTGAAAAAAAATACACACAGGAAAATATAGCTGTAAATACACATAATTCTATATATTTTTATAAGCATTTTCTAAGCTAAGTGGGGAAATGGAAGGATATCTTCTGGAAAGATAAGGATCAGATTTAAAATAGTGGTTACCTCTGGGCAGAACACTCATTTTGGATTGTGTGTGCATCAACAGAAATTTAAACTTAATGAATATTGTCTGGTGAATTTAAAAATAGGAATGCATTCAAAATGCATAACGGCAACAACAAAAATAAATGTTTTTATATTATCAAACACCTTCCAGCAAAAATACAGGCTGATTTCCATGTAGGTGTTCAGTGAGACATATTGTAATAAACATCAAGCATCACTTGTAATTGGCACATATTTTGAATACAAACCAGCTGAAAACAGTTTGTTTTCTCAGGTAAAATATTATTTCTACAATCTTGTTTATCATCATTTTTAATTTAGAAGATTACTTACACCATATCAAATATTAACCTTTCTTGTACCCTCATTATCATGAATACAGAATTAGAGCCTGCTGGATTGATTATTTATTTTTCCATAGGACACAGTTAAACTGAACAAACACAAAATACCAAACAAGTAAACCATATTGACTTTACTTTTAGTCTATTAATCAGGGCTGTTTAGGTCATAAGTGACTAAAGGCCTAACTCAAAATAACTGTAAAGAGAAATATAAAGATATACTGGAGTTGTTTAAAAAAAAATTAAGGTCACTTTGCAAGAACCAGACAAGCTCTGAGACCTTCAAAGACTAAAATCCTTGACTATACTCGTTCAGAGTTCTCTCTGATCTAGCTATTCATCTCTGTTGGGCATTTTTCATTGGTAAAGGAGTTCAAAGGTAATCATCTCCCATACCTTGCAATTCACCTCTTCAGCTCAGGGGACCAGTCACAATCACTTCTACTTCTGATCGACATTAAAAAGAGAATTCCCCAGGGAAGAACTCTCCGAAGTGTGAGTCAAATGCCCTTCCCTGCCCGATCGGTGAGGCATGAAGGAATTGCCTTCATGAGAGGCATGAGAGGAATTGCCTCTCAGAGCCTGAGAGGCAGGAAACCAGATGCAGTAAACCCACTAAGATCTTGCCGCTGGGATTTAGAAGGAGCAGATTTCTCTCAAAAATGAGGAGGAAGTGAGGAAAGCTGCCTAGAGGTCTAGTACATACTACTACAATGAAAATATCAGTAGGCATACAATGTAATCTGTTTTAATTGTTATTGTTTGCCAGCTGATATTTTCCCGGTACATTATTATGCTTCCAATCTGGCAGTCCTGGATTTGCTCCTTAATATTGCTTGATCATTTAATATTTCTGCATTTGACATCTTTTCTTTCTTGGAGGCATATGTTTTACTATTTTAACCAACACTTAATTCTACTTCTGCTTTCCCATTCAGAAGACTAACTTGACTTCAGAATCAGGTATATTTAAAGGGTTAATACTGTCATATAAGCTTGTAAATATTTTTTGTGCTTTAAGATAATAGAAACTTTGAATAACAATTAGTGAATTTTAGGGTACATATCTTGGTCTGCATATACTGGATTGCATTTATTGACCTGCATAAACTGAGCAGAAAATGTCAAGAGAAGCTCCATTCTTCAGTTTAGTACTTGTCCATCATTTTTTTCTCCCACTGGCACAGTATATAACAACAAAAATAAAACAAGTGTTTGTGTTTCAGAGCTGCCTCACTGGTCTGCTACTGGAGCCCTGGATTAGAACACTGTGGACCATATTCTCCTGCCAGTTTCATGATTTGACTTAGGTTGTTAACAATGTGACAGCTTGATGCCACCATTGCTTTTCAGATTTATTACCTTCAAGGAGAAATGAGTTAAACCCCTTCTGAGGTCATAGAATAGGATTCAGTGCATTTGTCTTCCATAAGACATCTTATTGTTAACCTTCTTCACATATGGCCCTTATATTTTTGCTCTCAATTTCTGGCTTCTTTTCTCCTCTGGGAATTTACCCAATTATTCTTCCCATTTCTTTCTTCTGCTTTTATCTATTACCAGTCCAAAGGGTCAATAAAATTGTTCAATCCTTCGGTATCCTAAAAAAAGTATCTTAACCCCCCTTCTTATTCAAGTATCATACTTTTATTTTTAACTAAAAAAGTATTCTAAAAAATTAAATGTAGGTTTTCAGATTCCAATTTCTTATTTTTCTATTCATTCCTCCAAGTACTGTAATCTTATTCTGTGCCCATAAATAGATCTTAAAAGGGAAATGAAAGATCTTCAAGTTGCAAAAATCGACCACAGTCTATTCTCAGTCTTCATCCCTACCAAATATGCAGTATTGAGCAGCATCTTGAGGCTCACTTCATCTTTACCTGTGATGATACCATATACTACTTCTCTTATCTCTCTTCCCCAACTTTGAAACATTTGTTACTTCAATATTTACTTAAAGCCTTTCAGTGTTAGGAGCTAGTATGTTTATTGATTTCCCTTTCTTTTCCTCACCTTAATTAAAAGCATTTATTATACTTTCTTTTTCCTTAAACTGTCCATATTTACTCTTCCCTGTTTTATGAGATACAATTGCCGTATAACATTATGTAAGCTTTATGTGTACCACTTGATGATTTCAAACACATATATATTGTTAAATGATTACCATAATAGGATTAATTAATTACTTCACATATGTTAATTTTTGCATGCATTTTTCTCTTTTTACTCTGTTCTCTTTCTTTGCAGTGTTATCCATTTACATAAATTTGACTTTCATCTATATGACCACAACAGCAACATCACTATTGATGATATTAGTACTCCCTCTGAAGTCTAACACCTTATTTTCAAATTCCTGTTGAACATGTTTATTAAGATATTTCTCACTGACACTGCAAACTTATAAGGTTGATGCATGAAATATTAGTATTACCTCCCTAGTCTGCTCTGTCATTTCCTATCTCAGGAAATGTCTTTATAAGTTACCAAGATAACCAAACTATTATTGATCTTAATGTGCTTCTTGGCCACTGTCTTTCCTTTTATCCTCATATGTGAGATTTCTTGACTTAAAATGTCTGTCTCCAGAGTATCTTTGCAATCTTTTTGTTCCATTCCAAGGAAATTTTCATGGATCAGGTATTTGTAAGTGCATTTCTATTTTCTAATTTCTTTCTGTGAGTTCTCTGATTTCCCTCATTTCTTATTTCCCAGCCATTCTCCAAGACTATGATTAGAATTTTCTTAATTACAAAGGATCTTGTCATTTCACACTATTGTTCAAAACTCTTCCTGAATTTAGGTAAAATTTTCTTCAATGAATCATTTAGAATCCTCCCATTAATATGTAATATTATCTAAATTTTCCTAAAAAGTCTGTTTCTTCTTCTTTTTTTTTAACATTTATTTATTTTTTAATTTTTTTTTTCAACGTTTTTTTTTTTTTTTTTTTTTTTTATTTTTGGGACAGAGAGAGACAGAGCATGAACGGGGGAGGGGCAGAGAGAGAGGGAGACACAGAATCGGAAACAGGCTCCAGGCTCCGAGCCATCGGCCCAGAGCCTGACGCGGGGCTCGAACTCACGGACCGCGAGATCGTGACCTGGCTGAAGTCGGACGCTTAACCGACTGCGCCACCCAGGCGCCCCAACATTTATTTATTTTTGAGACAGAGAGAGACAGAGCATGAATGGGGAAGGGTCAGAGAGAGAGGGAGACACAGAATCTGAAACGGGCTCCAGGCTCTGAGCAGTCAGCACAGAGCCCGACGCGGGGCTCGAACTCACGGACCGCGAGATCGTGACCTGAGCCGAAGTCAGACGCTTAACCGACTGAGCCACCCAGGCGCCCCAAAAGTCTGTTTCTTCTTAACAGAATTCTTACCAACCTTTAAGACTTTGGTCAAATGTCAAGCCTTTCCTGACGCCTTTTCTAATGCTCTGGGGCAAAAAAAGGTTTCTATTCATTTGAGTCTGTAAACCAATTAAGAGTTCTTACTGAAATGTATTATAGAGGAAAATTTCTTTTTCTTTTTTTTTCTTTTAATGTTTATTCATCTTTGAGAGAGAGAGAGAGAGAGAGCAGGGGAGGGACAGAGAGAGAGAGAGACAGGATCTGAAGCAGGCTTCAGGCTCTGAACTGTCAGCACAGAGCCTGATGCAGGGCCCAGACCCACCAATCTTGAGATCACGACCTGAGCTGAAGTTGGAGCTTAACCTACTGAATCACCCAGGCCCTCCTAGAGTAAAATTTATTAATGCACAAATTACACATATCACTGCAGCTCTTGACATGCTTACTTTCCTTAAATTTTTGTTGAATTAAGGTATTATGAAACCTCCATGCTTGTCTATATTGGCTGTATGGTTAATCAGTAAAGTTACAACTGGTCTAGAGTTAGAACCACTGGACTACAAAGATTTGATTATAAGACCAATCCTGAGATTTGTATGATATTTAGATTGCTTATATTCATTCCTTCCCTCTGTAAATTTGGGGGATTATATTCAAAAACATTAGGATGGCTTAGTCAGATGAACTTGATTCTCAGAAGCCAACACTTTTCTACTTTTCTTCTGGCTCTTGTTCATATTGTGTACTTATCATATTGTGTACTACCTCTAGTCAACAGATGGAGATAATTCTATTCATTGTTGACTTTTCTCATGGGGGAGTTGTTTCTATGATCTCTTGAGAAAATCACTTTCTAAAGTGACAGTTTTCACAGGGTTGGCACTCTATCATGAGATTATTCAAGAATAGTTCCTTCAGTGACAATTATCACCAAATGGTGGAATGGCTTTGTTGAGAGAACATCAAAATATTCTGATGACCTGAGTTCCACTTCTGATTCTTTTTATGAAAGTTACAATTTTTATTTGTCTGTATATATTCTATAAAATAGAGATAGGAGAATGCTTCTATATATCTCCATTCATGGGTTTTGCTACTTATACTGTTAGTTTGAGCTACTGCTTGCTTGTTTGTAAAGGAAATAATAATTCCTACCTTAGAGAATTGTTTTAAAAATTGAGCAAAATAATGTTTTAAAGCACATATTATAGTTCCTGGTACATGTTCAGTGCTCAACAAAATGTGGCCAGATACTACTTTGAAAACTCTGAAGTGCTTTAACAAGAACTTGGCATAAAAAAGAGACTTAATAACCAGACATTGTTGATAGAATTTAGGGAGACTGTGAACTTCAATGAGAAAATATATCTTTATTAAAGTCCCTAGTGGAAATTGAACATTTCCTTCTATTATGAATAAAGGCAACAGACTACAGTAGAACTGTGGTCTCTATTACACTATCATCAGTAAAAACCACAGATATTGTCCTATATTACAGCTATTGCAGATATTTTGAAACAGAATGTGCATTCATTATTACTTCAAATTACACTACTTATTATACCTTCTGCTAGATCTCATTTTTAATGTCAATAAAGAGGCATATATATAACTATATTTCAAATTTATATTTATAAAAATACTTTTATAATTAAATTTAGATAATAATTGGTTCAATTAAAATTCTATGTGTTTTATTTTGTGTTTTCAAAAACGTTTTCTGGGAAAGAGTCTATTTGCTTTACCCAGACAGCCAAAGAAGTATGGCATAAAAATGGTCAAGAAATCCTGTCTTAATTGTTCAGCATGAGAATAGTAAAACTGAATGTCATCTATGAAACTATGCATGTTCAAAGGTATATTTTTTAAATGGTGTAATTATTATTATTGAGATGGAACAGTTTTGGCCAGACACACCATACAAAAATATCTTTCTAATTCCCTTTCTTCAATGGCTCCAGCTGCCTGTGGCATAAACACTTTAGACAGAAACTCAGTCTTCCTAAGTTTGAAATTGGCTTTTAATTAAAATGGGAAGCAATTACAACTTTGTGCTATGAGAACTTAAAACTCTTGCCTACGAATGTTTGTTCACTTTCTTTACAATGTAGTTTTTCTAGGCAGCAAATGTAGCTAAGGATATTATCTATCTATCTATCTATCTATCTATCTATATCCAGATATAGATGATATAGATATAGATATAAAGGCATAGATATAGAGGCATAGGATCTTGGAGAACATTTAGAGTTTAATGAAATGTGTTCTAACTAATTTTTTCCCTTCACATTCTCTTTTCCCAGATTCAAAGAGCATTATTAATACTCAGAAACCACCAATGTGGCATCATGCTCTAAAGTATATTTTAATGTGAATTTGTTGGATTTTGTAGTTTAAGTTCAAATAACAACAACAACAAAATATCTTGTAATAGTGACAATGCAGTGAAAAAAAGTCTGGGGACAATTTTTTTAATTATTAAAAATGTTTATTTATTTATTTTTGAGAGAGATAGCGAACACAAATGGGGCAGGGGCAGAGAGAGAGGGAGATACAGAATCTGAAGCAGGCGCCAGGCTCTGTGCTGTCAGCATCTGCTGTCGGCTCAAACTCAGGAACTGTGAGATCATGACCTGAGCCAAAGTCAGACACTTAACTGACTGAGCCACCCAGACACCCCATGGGACAAAAATATTTTTATGCCCCACAAATTATGTGCATTTGATGGCTGCCTTTTTACCCTATGTCTATAGACATGCTTCAGATACACTATATATATGCATATACATGAAAATATTTGTTCAACTACAAATCCCCCAGATTTTAATTTATTATGAATGCATAACAGATGTTGTTTATTTGTTATAGAGCCTATAAACTAGCTCACATTCTAATCAGAGGGACAGACATTTTACCCTAAAATCCTGGGAAAAGAAAACAATATAGATGCTTATTTAACAATATTCAGATCTTTACTGGAACAATCTAGTAACTCTTTAGGTAAATTGTATTTACATTGAAAATCAGAGCTCTTTAGTAAAGTTGCAAAGATAAAATAATGAAGAAATTTGTGTAGATGAGAAGGGGAAAAACTACCCAGTTCTTCAGAAATTAAAAGTAAAATGTAACATTAAATCTAATCGAATGGATAATTTTTGTCAATAAATTTCTTCTCTTAAAATTCAGTTGAAAAGACAGTGACTTCAAAATGTGTCTTGAGCATTTTCTCATTTTAAGTCATTATCTAAAATGTATTTAACAGTTTTGTAAATACATTAACGGAAGAAATGAAAGCCTAAGTTGTTCAGCGTGAAAGAGTTCTTTCCCACTTTTAGTTTATTTCTACCAATTATTGGTAGCATTACTCTCTTTAACCATGTTTGCGTCCAGAGGTCTGATAATGATTAAAACATTTCAATGTAATATTTTCCAAAGAGATTATGCTACCTTTAGATGCATTTATATTTACCATTTGCCTATCTATATTCTCTATTTTGCTGAGCTTATCCCTAGAGTTTCTCAAAACACTAATCTTTTTTTGTTTGTTTTTTGAGAGAGAGCAAGAGAGCATGTACAGTGCACATGCATGCAGAAGAGTGGCAGAGGGAGAAGGAGAGAGAATCTTAAGCAGGCTCCACACCCAATGTAGAGCCTGAAGTGCAGCTCAGTCTCACAACCATGAGATCACGACCTGAGCTGAAATCAAGAGTCAGACGCTTAACCACTTCACCAACTGAGCCACCCAAGTACCTTTCAAAACACTATTCTAATTAAGCATACCTACAAGGTAATTCTAGATTAGATGATTCTATTACAGGAATTAGGGTTGGGTAGGCGACATTAGTGACTGAAAACTATTCTTGTTAGGTAGTATTCAGTACTATTTCTGTGAAAGAGGCTATTTTCAAAATACTACAAAAATTTGATTTTTGGATTGATTCTAATAAAATATGGTTGTGGCATTATTTCTGAAGCCACTATTTTAGAAATAGCCATTAACTTTATGTACTAAAACAAAGCAACAACAACAAAAGAAACAATTTCCATCAACTGTAAATAATTTCTTTAAGTAAATTTCATTATGCTAATCTAATAACAAAGCTGATCATTTGCTCTTATGCTACCAAGCTACCTGGCATAGCATTTAATATTTTTCATGGTTCCTTTGTGTATGAATTTCCATAAAATTATAAGTACTTATGATCAATAAAAGTGAAAGCATGTTGGTAACTCAGTAATCACATTCAAAATAAGCATTTTACTTTACTTCAAAGAAAGTTTTGGTTCATAATTAGATGTAACCAGAATACAGACTGGATTATTCCTTTTTTTTTTTTTAATTTTCTTATGTTTGTTTATTTTTGAGAGAGAGACAGATCACAAGCAGGGGAAGGGCAGAGAGAGGGAGACACAGATCCGAAGCAGGCTTCAGGCTCTGAATTGTCAGCACAGAACCAGGTGCGGGGCTTGAACTCACTGATCGTGAGATCATGACCTGAGCTGAAGTTGGACACTTAACCAACTGAGCCACCCAAGAACTTCTAGACTGACTGGATCAATCTTAACAAAAGCTTAAAATTTGTGCAAGCATGAATGTGCTTTCCAGTTTGTGTTATTCTGCTAAAGAGTGATACCCAATCCTTTATTTTACCTTTGTCTGTCACAGTGTCCACTTTACTCCATCAAAACCTGCTTCTATATTCTACACAATGAATTGGACGTGATAGGCAATGGATAAAGTAATGAATAGATCCTGAAATCCAACATGAATAACCTAAATTTGAATTTTAATCATTATAGTATCTCTCTTAACAATGATGCTTATATTTTAAACATTTTTTCTTTTTTGACACTTCATGTGCAGTGGAGGCCTTTCATAACATGCTTGGAGACAGTAAATTATGGTGCAAAATGTCAGTCCAGAGTATGAATTGCTCACATGACAATTTTTGAGAAAATGATTGTGTTGAAGATATTTAATCTACATGAAACTGAGTTTATCTATAATACGCTAATAATGCTCTCAAGGATTTTGTGAAGACTAACTAGTAGTTTGAAAATATGTGCAACCGTCTGACAGCCAGGAGACTTAATAATGCAAGCTTTCTTCTCTTGAATTTGTATCGTATTAGCAACCATCATCTCAACCAACATACTTGATCATCCTTACCCAGTGGTTAATAGACAAATACAAAATGACTATGATCTTATATTATTTGTTATTCTGAATTGTGTAAGTGAACATTTGAAAATGATAGAACCTCCAAATTTTTTTAATTCATACTCTTCTGGCTATCATCACATTATTAGGCTTTTTTTTTCACCCAAACACTAATTAGTTAGTTGGGGTATAATTTATCAGATAGCACTCTTTGAAATCCTTCTAATACAACACCATTAATCTCAGTTATAAAATAAGTTTCATTTGTATATATTGAAGGTCATGCCTGTTGAGATAAATTATATAAACACTATATAAACTACAAGTTGTGGTCATGACTGAGGAAAGGGATCTGGGAGATTTATACTTTGTTTCTAAAAGATACTAAATGCTTTTCTAACTATAATCCAAAGAGTTATACAGTATTTATAATAATTAAATAGTATACTGTAAGCCAATCAGACAAAAGAAAGTATACTTATATACTGTACATTATACTAAAACAATAAAGATTAGAAAAGGAAGATGATGTTTACCTATGATATCTTCAATGGTAATCAAGTGAACTACCAAATGTTTACCAAATTCTGAAATATTTTGTTGAATAGATTTACTCTGAAATCTGGGGCTCTAGAAAGGGAGCAAAGGAGGCAGATTTTGGAGGAGAATTGAAACTTGGAAGAAGCAACTAGCATGGATTGAGATTCTTCCTATAATGGCTTTATCCTGACAGCAGACTGTAGTTGCAACACAGCCAAGAGCAACTAAAACCCACATCAAAAGCTTGCCATTTTCCTGACCGGATGAACTGAAAGAGTCATCCACAACATCTTGCTTCCACAAAAACACTGCACACAGAAGTGACTGAGATTATAAACTATGCCCAAATATCTAGTTGACCTCTGACCTGCACATACACACATGAGACCCAAAACATGCCAGCTTTGAAGCAAAGCGAGTTGGGATGAGATTTGTACTGTTGCTCACGTTAAGTAATCAGAGTTTTCAGTTTGACTTTTAATAAGTTGTTGCCTTGCTAAAATAAAACAATAATATTTTTCAGAGAAATAAAGAAGACTATAGATTCTGTGACATAATGACATAATTTGCACAATTTTCCAAAATATAATCTAAGAGTGTTTGTCATACCAAAACAAATGAGCTAACAAATAAGCAAACAACTCTAGAAAATGTAACCCATTCTGACAGATAGAGACGACCAGCGAAAGTCAACCTCAAGATAATGCAGATCTTGTACTTATTAAACAAATCCTTTAAAGCAGCTATTATGACTATATTCAACTAGACAGGTATTTATGCTTTTAATAAATAATGTAATAGAAAACAGCAGAGGGATAGACACTATAAAAAGCTGAAAATGGAAATTCTAAAACTAAAAAATATACATCTTAAAAAATACTAGATAGGCATAATACTAAAATCAATGAACTTGAAGATAAAGCATAGAGATTATCCAATCTGAAAAACAGAAAGATTCAGATATACCTCTATATCTATAGTTACTATTATGTTGTATACTTACATATTATATAATATACTATATTATATGTTATATTATTGTGCATGTATTAGAAAAGGAAAGAAATTGAGAGTCTACTTTAGGGACTTGTGGAACAATGTAAAATGGTCAAAAATATATAACTGGAGCTCCAGAAGAAAAAAAAAATGAATAAGAATATGACAGAATTATTTGAAGAAATAATAGCCAAAACTTCTCACATTTGCTGATAGACATAATTTTACAGGTTAAAGAAGGTCAGCACAAACCAAAATAGATCAATATGAAAGAAAATAAAAACCTAGACTCATTACAAAATGATGAAAAAAAAAGATAAAGAAAAACTCATGAAAGCATTCTCAGAAAGTGTCTTATTAAATACAAAAGCATAATATTAGAAGTACTAAAGATTTATCAAAAGTATATCATCCCAAAGACAATGGGATGGACTTTTTAATGTGCCAACACAATTTTTTTTAAAAAAGAAATCCTATCAGTACTGACTTTTATACATGGTGAACGTATCCTTTGATAATGAAGTCTAAATAAAATAAAATACTACTTTACCAAGCAGATAATAAAAATAAAAAGCCTACCATTCCAGAGAGATTTATTCAACTACACAGCCTAGAACTCAGAGGTAACAACATGTGGAGCCAAAATAATGCATGGTTGGTTGGAACAAAGATCAACTTTTAAAATTTCCATCTTTATTTGCATTTCTCTTATGGTACATATTCCATTTTGGATTATACTAGTTTTATGCACATATATTATCTATTTTACAAAATGTATGAAGAATGAGCTGTGTCATACTTGGTGGTTTTATAGAACTTTGTACTTAGAGTGCAAAAATAACAGCTGAACTATATACTAAGTAAATACTATCATTGTGTTATGGTGAAATAGCAAAGTATTCTCTAATATTGAAAGGCATTTGTGCAGATCTGATTTATTTTTTCTTTCCATCATAAATTTCCATTCAGATAAGAAGAAAAATTAAAGTAACATTTTTAAGTCATTGTACTCAATAAAAAGAGAGTTTTTGCATTTGTATTAAATCATAGGTAATTTATAAAATAAGTAGCATGAAACAAAGGAGTATTAAAATAATCAGGGATAAGTGGCTAAATATGCTGACTAGTTTTGTTCATTTCTTCAGTTATGCTCATTGGGTCATGGTATATGTATGCATTTATTTCAACTTTTCTTTTGTGGAATGGGAGTAACCATAGTATACTGATTTAAAGAGGGGGCTCTCAAGAGAGAATGCCTGAATCAGATCGTCAATTTATAATTTTCTAACAGCAATTCTTGCATCATTTTCTTCACATATATGTTTCATTTACTTCATTAAAAAAATAGTTGCAAAAGTTTCTACCTTGTGGGACATTGTGAGCATTTAATACAAAATATATGTGTAAAGCACTTAAAACGGTGTTTAATAGGCTTAGAACAGAATAGACTTTACTAAATGTTAACCATACTAGTGGGAATAGGAGTGGTGATAATAGAAGATTAGTATAGTGGTAGAATTAATAAAGAGTTCTTTCTTACCCTTGTGGAAACAATAAGAATACAGATTCTTTTGGTTTTTCCTCTCTTATATTTTTCAAGTATTTCCTTAAAAAAATTACAGGCTAGGGACGCCTGGGTGGCTCAGTCAGTTGAGCATCCTACTCCGGCTCAGGTCATGGTCTCATGGTTCATGGGTTTGAGCCCCATGTCAAGCTCTGTGCTGACAGCTCAGAGCCTGGGGTCTGCTTTGGATTCTGTGTCTCCCTCTCTCTCTGCTCCTCCCCCACTCACGCTGTCTCACAAAAATAAATAAACATTTAAAAAATAAAAAATAAAAAATTACAGACTACATATTGTGTTGGGCAAACGTGAAATTTTTTAGAAATATTATTATAGGGGCGCCTGGGTGGCTCAGTCGTTTAAGCGGCCGACTTCGGCTCAGGTCATAATCTCGCGGTTTGTGAGTTCAAGCCCCGCGTCGGGCTCTGTGCTGACAGCTCAGAGCCTGGAGCCTGTTTCAGATTCTGTGTCTTCCTCTCTCTGACCCTCCCCCGTTCATGCTCTGTCTCTCTTTATCTCAAAAATAAATAAACGTTAACAAAAATGAAAAAGAAATATTATTATACATTTCTGTTTAATTGAATCCCTGTTTTTGTCTTGTTTTTAAAAGGTAACAGAGTAGGATTTAGAGTATGCAAACTCAGTTTTCACTTTTTAGAAAATATTTTATTAAAGACGGGTGTTTTGTATAAACAGAGGTGGGTTTTTTTTTAACTCTCAAGTCCCTTTGTATATTTGTGGAAAAATATAGTGGCAATGTGTGAGATATACACAGCAATTGGATACAGGCTTCATCACCATGCTTAAAAGAATAGTCATTTCTTTCTTGTGAGTAAGTAGCAGCAGGGTTTATGATGAAAAGATTTAAAGGAAGCAATATGCAGTATGTGTGTCTTAAAATTTGGTTTATGATGACCTTGGGGCTGGAAATAATAAGAGAAGCAGGATGTCATATGTTTAAGAAAATTTTTTGCTCTTTGGAGCAGATAGAAAGCAAGCCAGAATAATGACGGTCTGACTCTGATATCATGAATCAAAAGATAATTTTGTACAAGCCAATACAATCCAGCCGGCCATCCATTCTGTTTTATTACACATCATCCCTACATTAGGTAAAGTGTCCTTACTAGAATTGAGAATCCTACCATCACCCATATACACACCAATGTGCACGCACATACACACACACACACACACACACACACAAATACACACACGCACACACACAACTTTAGCTCTGAATGCTGGATGTAGGCCAAGGCTATTGCAGTTGGCATTGTATCTATTTCATCAGGAAGCATCCTGAGACTTAATCTCAGTCCTCTGACCCCCACCAGTGCAGGAAAATGATGACAAAGCCATTGCCCAGAAGAAGGTGTTATCAACATGCCAACTTTAAGAGAAAGTAGAGCTATACCTTTGAGAGTTTTCTATTGGTGAAGGAATCGCAGCAGAAAGATGGAAGAAACAGGTATTTGTTACTATTTCCTCCATTTTTGTCTACCCATTCAATGAGCTGTTACTTTTTTAGGTGCCTGGTGTTAAAGTGGAAGGACGCTGTATGTTTTTTTAAAGTTTATTTATTTATTTTGAGAGAGAAGAGAGCATGTATGAGTGGGGAATGGGCAGAGAAAGGGAGAGAGAAAATCCCAAGCAGGCTCTGTGTTGTCAGCATGGAGCTGAACTCAGGGCTCAATCCCACAAACCATGATAGCATGACCTGAGCCGAAATCAAGGGTTAAGCACTCAATTGATTGAGCCACCCAGCACCTCAAGGCCATAAATTTTTCAAGTAAATGTGCAGAAGAAATTCTGTAAGACAAACTTATTTAACCATATATTTAATAAAAAGTTGTTAACATGAATGGTAACTTACTGTGAATGCAGATTAAATTGCCTTTTTGAGTTTATGCTAGTGTATGTCACCATCTGCAAATACTGAGGAAGGAGCTGAGCTGATGTTAACAACTGATATCTCAAGAGGACATACAATGAGCGCTTTTTTAAATGTTTATTTATTTATTTTTGAGAGAGAGAAATAGAGAGTGAGCAGGGAAGGGGTAGAGAGACAGGGAGACAGAATCCTGAACAGGCTCAATGCTGTCAGAGCCCCATGTAGGGCTTGACCCCATAAACCATGAGAATATAACCTGAGCCAAAACCTGGAGTCAGAAGCTTAACCGATTGACCCACCCAGTGACCCTTACAATGAGCACTATTAAAGTCAGGACCATATTAGATAAATTGGGAACATTAAATATGCAAGGTCTCTCTGTGTCCTGCCCAACTCTTCCTCATTTTATACACTTCATTGTCTTCCCCTTTCCCAACCCTCACACCCTCCTTCTCATGAACACTTTAACTTACTAACTTCATGGTCTTTTTCCATTTCTATAATGAACATTACTCATTCCTACAAAGGGTCCTCAAACTTATATCTTATTTCATTAGATTGTATTCCCCTTCTAATCACTTTGCTAGCTTTTCTCTCCAATAAGGTCTCAGTTTAGGTATTATTTCCTTAACTTCCTCATTGTCTTTTCCAAAACCCTCTTCTACATCAGCTTTCATCTCTGATATTATATACTGCAGCACCTTGTATCTCTTTTTCAAAGCACTCATCACAAATTGCCATTAATTCTTTTAATCTTCTATTTCTTTATGCATTATCTTTTCTCCTCATTGGACTCCTCTCCATAAGAATGGTAACATTTATGCTATATTCACCATTATATCTCTTGTTGGAAACGATAGCCAGGCTTAGTTTCTCGGCCACTACACAGTCACAGAAGAGGGGCCTTGGGCCTGGAGATTAAGTCTTCACAGCCTGTGCTGGGCTTGCCATATGAGAAAACACTGTTCCTGTTCCAGGCTAGATGTCCACTCATTTTTTCTGCTTAAGATGCTTATTGGCCCTCAGGCATGCCCTAGTATATTTCAGACCCCAAGGAGATGATGCCGAAATCATTCCATTACAGCACAGTGTGGCTTGCTTAGAGTTACACAACCTACACTGTCAACTGCAGATTGGAGTCACAGTTAGGCCATGGAAGACTAATGCATTGCAAGGGACTAGATCTTGTACACTCTCCTCTCTTGCTTCAAGTAAAAGCTGTGCAATTTGAACCAGATTTGTGTTTTATCTGTTATCAGAAACCTTGAATCTTACACTGGTCTATTTTCTGGGTGGCACTTATATGCCTTTTGATTTTAGCTGCAGGCTGGCCACTGGTAAAAACCTTACTAGTTTTCACAATACCCAACACACAGAAGATGCTCAATAAATATTTATTTAATTAATAAGGTAGGAATAATGTAAGTCCTGTTATCAATACCTGCTTATATATAGTAACCAGTTCCATAGTTAGGAGAAATTGGGAGGTGATATGAAAACTTCTGTATGTAATATTTTTGTGTTTTACCCTCGTGTTAATTCCATAGCAAACTTTATATCAATTACATAATATGCTTTAACCATATTAGATATATTAGGTAAAGAATACTCCTTTCAATAATGTCTCTTTAGCCAGATTTATTTCTGTATGGACATTTTAAAGGCGTATTTTCTCTATACTTGACTCATCACTACCATTGGGTCTTTATAGGAATACCTAGGTTAAATGATAGATCACAAAGGTAAAGGATAAAAGAAATAAAAACTATTAAATCAGTGTTCTCATGCTATGCCCAGAAAGATGAAGACTTGATCTTTATCAAAGCCTGAAAACATATGACAATTAGAATATGTTTTTGAGTTAGAACTGAATACCCAAAAGGAATAAAAAAATAAAATAAAAGCAGGGAAATAAGAATTAATTTTGATTATACTCTAAGAAAGATAAAAGCAGCACCAGATGTCAATGAGAAATTGGACCTTCCTGCCTACCGTTGAGTTGGCAGCAGATGCCTTTGTGGTGTTCATACCTCCTCACCCCATTCTCATGTGGAGTCTGTGCAGTAAATACTGTTTAGCTTAGCAGTCTATCATTTTCCCTGTTCAAGTCTTCATTTAGAAAGGTAAAATTTTGCCCCTGGCTTGCTGGACTATTGCCCTACATAAAGATAATTAGATTCTAACAGAACAGAAGCTAATTTGTGGGTTTAATATAGTGCTGCTTTTAGATAGTAATAAAATCCTTTTCTAAAACACTAAGTGCACATCAGCATTAACATAAATCAAGTAGTTTCCAGCCTCACATCTGAAGGGTGTTTTTCATTATTTAAATCCCTAGGGATGGTACAATATCTATGGCTACCTAATAATTCCCTGTTAAAAATTCAGTTGATACCACTTTACACTTGAGTAGGAATCCAGAGGGTTTTCAGGAATTAGAAAATGTAGACTAACTTGATTTGTTTGATGTGACCTTTTTACTTTTAAGTTTTAACTTAAATCATTGGATTGCCAGAATTAAAATTTCTGTATTCACTGTAGAGTTCACTTATGTAAACTTAAATCACATTTTCCTTAGTAATTAAAAAAAATTATACTGTGAAATGATTTTTATCCTATATGTGGAAGTTATCTTTCACTTGGCATATATTTGATAACCTAACATACAAAAGGTGTGAATTCAAGACCCCTAATAATGTACAAAAAAGATAAGCAACATCCAGAAAAAAACACTTACTCCATAATTGTGACTTCATGATGCCAAATGGCCAGGTCATTCATGGAATAGTCTGTCATGCAAAGAACATAGGTGAGTAGCCACTTGATAGGGATTATTTTATTTTATTTCATTATATTTTCTCATTATACTACATGGTAAATATACTGGCATTGAACAATACATTTTGGAATCATGATCAAGATCATTTTCATTCTTCCTGAAATGGCATCATTATTTAAAGCCCATCCACAGGAAAATTCATATCTCAAATGTAGAGAACATTTTAAAACAATGAGCCCACCATTGGGCTTTAATCATAGAATATTACTGTTGGAAACATAATAAATACAATATAGTCATACCATGTATCATATTTTCATCTAACACATTTACTTCAAAATGCTGCATGACCCTATTCCATCTTTGAACACACTTCATCATCTAAGAAGTGTTTTTTGTTTTGTTTTGTTTTAACAACTTTATTGAGGTATAACTGAATACAATTAACATATTTAAAGTGTAATTCTGGATAATCTTTGAAATAAGTATGCAAGTATCCATGAAACAGATGGTCAACATAATGAACAAATTCATCACCCACTCAAGTTTCTTGCACCATTTTTTTGTGTCCTCTTCTCCCTGCCCAGTCCTTAGGCTGGTTTCATTCTCTGTCTTTGAGGGAAAAGATTCAGTCTTTCCACATTAAATAGTATGTCATCGGTGGGCTTTTCATAAAAGCTCTTTATTGAGATGAGGAAATTTATTTCTATTCTAAGCTTTCTTTGAGGTATTTATTTATTTATTTATTTATTTATTTATTTATTTAGAGAGCTGGGGAGAGTGACAGAGGGAGAGAAAGAATCTCATGCAGTCTCCATGTTCAGTGCAGAGCCCAACATGGAGCTGAATCCCAACAACCCTAAAATCATGATCTGAGCTAAAATCAAGAGTCAGATCCTCAACGGACTGAGCCACTCAGGCATCCTGTGAAGTATTTTTTAAATTAAGAATTAATGTCACATTGAAATTTCTGTTAAACCAATATTGAATTCCAAAGTACATTTGGTCATGATGCGGTACCCTTTTTATAAATTGTTAGATTTTATTTATTAAAGTGATGTTAAGAACTTTGCGTCTAAACCTATGAGAGGTATTGTGTCTGTAGTTTTCTTTGTTTATAATTATGTTATCTGTCTTTGACATCAGAGTAATGCTGATCTCACAGTGAGCAGTAAAGTATCCCCTACTCTTTAACATTCTGAACAGTTTGTACTGAATTGGTATTACTTCCTCCTAAATGTTGCCTATATCCTACCAGTGAATCCATCTCATCATGGAATTTGATTTCCTTATTGACTCCTGGATGAATAGTGGGTTATTTAGTTTTCCTTAACTTACTTATTTTGGTTTTTAAGATATCTATTGATTTTTAATATACATCCATTGTGGTCAGAGAATATAGTTTGTATTACTTGAGTCTTTTTAAATGTATTGAGACTTTTACAATGGACTGAAATATGGCTTACTCGGTAAAGTTTCTGTGTCCACTTGAAAATAATGTGTATTCTATCATTATTGGATGAGATGATTTTTTTAATGTAATTTAGGTCAAATTCCATGATAGTATTGTTCAGATCTTCTCTATGCTTACTAATACTCTATCGATTTATTTCATCAATTATTGAGAGAGAAGTTATTTAAATTTCTTACTATAATCTTGGATTGTGTATTTACCTCAGAGTTCTGTTTTCATGTATTTTGAAGCTGTTATTAGGTACATAAATATTTAGGTTTTTTGTATTCTTAACAGATTGACCCCTTTGTCATTATGAAATGACCATCTTTATTCCTATTAATATTCTTAACCCTAAAATGAATTTTCCCTGATATTATTATAGGCACTCTTACTTTCTTTTGATTGGTGTTGGCATGCCATATCTTTTCCTATCTTTTTTATTTTAATATATTTGTCTTTTAGCACATTTCTTGTAGTCAACATAGAACTAGCTCTGTTTGCTGGTAATCAAATCTGAGAATCTCCACATTTTAGCTGGAATATTTAGGCTATTTTTTATATTTATCCGTATAGTTAGGTTTAAGTCTGTCATCTTGCATTTGTTGTCTGTCTTATTGGTTCATTTTTCACTTTTTCTTTGTTGTCTGCATTTCTGGTGATGAATATATTTTATGATTCTGTTTTATCTCTTTTGAAAGCTGATTTGCTACACATCTTTGGTATTTATGTAGTTGCTTTAGCCTTTTTAACTTGTTTCTTTAAACTATCACAGTCTACATCCAAGTAGTATTATACCAATTCACTTGTAAGAACACCCTCCACACACCTTTGTTATTGTAATACATTTTACTTTCACATATGTTAAAAATTCCATGCTACATTTTTGTTGTTGTTGTCCATTTAAACAGTATATCATCCTTCAAGGCATTAATCTGGGCAATCATTGAGCTTACCTCATTTGTTTTCTGTCTCTTGGTGACCACTGTCCTTCATTACCTGGAGTATCTTTTCCTATAATCTACTGGTTTATAGTTTCTGTTAACTTTTTGGTTGTTTCAAATGGGAGGGAAAATCTGGTCTCTGTTATTCCAGTGAAGCCAGAAACGAAGAGCTGAGACAATTTTAGTTTAGGCACAGTTGTTTTAGAACCATTGTATTTCAAAACCATTATGTTTCTCTGTGTAACTTCCCCTATTGATCTTGATTTTATCTCCTGATACTATACACAAAGACCTAATCTGTCTTCTATGACCTAGTCCCTCAGGTTTTTTTTTTTTTTTAATATGTATATATAATCAGTCCAGCCTTTTGGATTTTCTAAATGTGTCACTTATGCAATTGCTTAATATGGTTTGAATATGTTTAAGGTGATTATCTACATTATATCTTACTTTATTAAACCATGAATATATTTCTAGTCTTAAAGATTTATGTTTTAGCCACTATCAGTCTAGTATTGTTCTGGGTTTTTTGGTATTCATTTGTTTAAGCAATCTTCGTAACAATTCTTGAGTTAATTATTCTGTCTTCTTTATAGGAATCTACTTTAGTGACTCATGCAGTTGATAATCTAAATGCACATCATTAGGAGGAAGGCTAAATAAATTATAGCTTAGCCATATAATAAAATAGTATGCAGCTAATGAAACTGGTGACAAAGATTTATTTTTATTGACAAGGAAAAATATTTATTACATTTAATCAAAAAAGCAAGTAGGAAAGCAGCATTTTTATGCAAATTAAAGGTAAACAATATATTAGTTTGATTTAAGTCTTTTTACCTAAGGAAAATAGATGAAAATATTTATAACAGTTTTGAGATGCTATATCTATTTGTATAGTTCTGTACAAAGATGTGCCTGAAATATATGGGATACATGTTTTACTTTATTGTTTGGTTTTCTATTTGTTTTTTGATTGGCTTTTTTGTCTATGTGTTTATATGCATGTGTGTTTATGTTTGGTGAGGGGTATTTACAGTAGGCAGATATGAATTATATCAAGTGGGAAAAAAACATTGAAGACATTCTGCTTATGTAATTAAAAATAAAAGCATTGGTTTACTGGAAATGTATTTTAGATACACATTCAAGTTTGCAATTTAATGCATATTTCAATGAATTATTTCATTCAGCCTGAGTAATAACAAAAATAAATTTTAAAAACTACGAGAAATTTTGAGTGTGAGTGAATAGTTTTTCCTACTTTTATCTCTTTAACTCAGTCAAATTTTATTTTCAATATTATAAACCTCAGAGGTTCAGATGGTACAGGTTAATTTTCAGTAGCACAGCTGAATATTTTGGGGCTCAT